>NC_083588.1:247500-305000 GCF_027579695.1 Neoarius graeffei
GAGATGAGATGTTCCGGAACAGAAACGCTTATTAAAAATAATGGTAACCGGTTAATACCGGTTTTTATTTCGTTCCTCAAAGTTTCCGTAGCCTACAAATAAAAAAGTCATTCTTCTCCTGCGCAAGTTTCTATAACCTGCTGGGGTTCACTTCCTGTGTGACATTCGCTGACTGAATGGAGAGAGCGGGAAGGTGGACTACTATCACGTCTCCATGTGATAATAAGTGAGTAAGTGCATTACTGAGTGTCTGAGCAAAGAAGAGCCTGAACGTTGCAACCTCCCTATTGGTTGTTTGTAAAAATGTATCAGTTGTTGCCCCTCCCACGGGAATCGTCGCGGGCTCGAGAGACGAGACCTGACGAGTTAGTTCGTTGGTAGCAGAACAAAATGTCTGGACACAAATCGGGTTTTCAGAAAAGGAAAGAAAATAAATGGAGGGTCGAAAATAGAAAAAAAGGAGGCAGAAAATGCAGAACGAGTTTTAAGGTAGGACAAATGGTTACTTTTCTGAGGCAGCCCGCCTTGGCTGCAGGCCTTCAGTTGTGTCATTGAATGGTTACTTTTCTGAGGCAGCCCGCCGTGGCTGCCTGCAGGCTTATTTATTATAGCCCATTTAGTTAAAATAGTTGATATAAAATGTTTATAGTTATAGTTATGTGATGGTTGTCCTGATTTAGACTGGTGTTTTTTTTGGGGGGGGGGGGTTGCGCGATGTTGCACCCGGGTCCAGATTCGGGCAGAACCGGCCCTGGCTACATTTCAGGTGGAGTTTGTTTTATGTATGTATGTACTTGCATAGATGTGTACTTGGTCTTCCAATATGGCGCCTAACAAAATCTCGCGGCGCGGTGACGTCATGTGGTAGCCCTCTATAGGGCCTGACTAGCCTTTGGTAACACACTAAACGAATTATCTTTCATTTTTGGCACTTTTTCTGTTTGTGTAGATGGGAAGACATACTGAGAATCCAAATCGCCAACATTTGAAATAATAATTGTTTTGAATTATTTCTTGTCTTATTTAATGAAGGTTGTAATAGAATTAGCCTACATTTGGCTTAAGCTGGATGAGACAGAGACATAATTTTTTACAGCCATTTGTTAAACAGCTGACAGGGAACGTAATTAACTGTTCTGGGAACGAAATTTTTTTGTTCTAAACGGTTCGGGAACGTCTATTTAATGGTGGAACCCAAAACCGGAAACGTTAAAATTCCGTTTCTGTTCAGAACGAACCAGTAGGAAAAAAATTCTGGTTCAAAGCCCTGCCAACCACCACTAATCATCATCAACCACCACTAACCATCATCATCATCAACCACCACTAATCATCATCATGTAGGTGTAATTAATGATTTTGTGTATTCAAGATTGGATAAGTGATCAATCTTTAATAATTACATGAAATCAGTCTCATTAAATTTGAAGGTTAATAGTTAAAATGAATCAATCCTATTGAATCGTTTAATTTGACTCATTTGAATTGAATCATACCATAGAATCAGTCTCATTGAATTGGTTGAAGTGAATCATTCAAATGAATCATCCAGTGAGTCATTCGGTGAATCACTCAGTGAATCATTTAGTGAATCAAGTGAATCATTTAGTGAGTCGTTTAAAGAATCAATTGAAGAATCGTTCAAAATTTGATAATTCAAATTTATCACTTACCAAACTGCATCTAATTATTCATACACCTTAAGAGTTCTTTTGCGATGTGGGTGACTTCAAAAGTATTTAGAACAGCAGATAGACACCACACAATTTCAATAATAATGGAGTTTATTATAAGAAGATAAAAAAAGGAAATCAATAAAAAAAAAAGGAAAAAATAAGAATTTAATAATTGAATGGCAACAGAATGAAATCGTTATAACAGAGTAGGTCTCTGTGTATGTGTGTGTGTGTATGTGTGGGTGTAGCCGAGTGATTAGCTATATGACTACACTAGACACCATGTGGTCGTGGCCTAAGGCCACGTGTTTAGCTTTGTGGCTAACAGACTAATGCCGCTTTTCCACTACAAACGCGGCTGAGCCGTGCCGTGCCGAGTCGAGCTGAGTCGAGCTGAGCGGGGCTGTTGGAGTTGCATTTCGACTACAACCGCGCTGAACCGTGCTGGCTGGAAGTGGGTGGACACATTGGGTGGAGTTAGCGAAAGTGGGTGGACGTCAGGTGATGTCGTTAAGCAGCGCAAACAGTGACATCAGTGACAGTGGCGGAACAAGTCAGAGCCGGGCCGGGGGCGGGGCAAATGACCGGGCCCTTTATTAAAGCTTATCATAACATCATTTTAGGCTACAAAATGTCCGCAACTGCGGTGTTTACCAATTTCAACACTACCGGGTGCAACTATGTTAGGAGTATTAGGATACTGTACATGGCTCATAATAAAACATCAATAGCCTATACTGCGCACATTATTTGAAGGGCATACGAATGAGCGCTCAGAGGTTGCAACGGTGACAGGAAGAGTCAGAAATAAAAGGAGGGCGGTGCAAACCTCACTGAATGCACTGTGTTTACCAATTTCAACACTACGGGGAGCAACTATGTTATTTTGTACATTAAGTCCTTCAAACGAACATGTAACTCAGAAACAAAAAAACATTCGGCGACATACTGTACATGGCTCATAATAAAACATCAATAGCCTACTGCGCGCATTATTTGAAGGGCATACGACGAGCCTTGCGCTCCGCGAACTCGTCCACGATGCTCTGTATGTCACTGATTCAGTGAGCTTTTCAGCGGTAGTCTCACGACCCGGAGAGTAAACAATAAACATGGAGGACATGGAGTCGTTAGTGTTGCTGGTCTTGGTGCTGTGGCTTGTTGTCACCGACAACGCGGACAGATACTGGCAAGAGCGTATAGATGAGGCGAGGCGCATAAGGCTTCAGAAATTCTCGTAATTCGTAATTATTCTCCTTCCGGGTTTGTGGTGTTTACAGATCCCAGCGCGCTCGCGGGGCGTGTATGGGCATGTGAGGACACTCCTCCTCACCAATCAGTGCACAGGGGAGTGTCTGCTCACGCCCCCAACCTCACTCGGCACTGTTTGGCTCGCTTCAGCCCCACTCCAAAACGGTGCGAGTTTTAGGGGCTAAGCAGGGCTGAAGCGAGCTGAGTCGTGCTGGTTTTTGGTAGTCGAAACGCGAGCCGTGTCGGGCTGAAGCGAGCTGAAGTGAGCTGAAAAAGGGTAGTGGAAAAGGGCCAAAAGAGGCTAGGCCTAGTGGTGATTAGCTATATATGCTAACTAGACAAAGAAAAGCTAGGCCTAGTGAACTGTGTGTGTCAAAAACCAGAAATTAATGATTAAAATACATTCAAACAGTCATCTGTAGTTTATATGGGTTTAAATGTAAACAGGAGAATTACTATCAAGGTTGAATTAAACTTAGGACTTGTGGTATTTATCTAATACTGATACAGAGGAGGGTTGGCTCCTGTGGCTAACTCCACGTGTTTGTGGGGGAGGAGCTAAGACCCCCCCAGGAATGTGGTTGTACCAGGCAGAGCCAAGGTGATATTTATCTACAAGAACAAAGGGAGAGGAGGAGGGGCTCTTCCTAAGCATGCAAAGGCCCTTTTTAGAGGCAAAACATTTAGAATGTTAGGAGAGAGAGAGAACATGCAAGACTTATTGATTAACCAAATTAAAATCAATAGTACCAAATAATAGAGAATCAAAAATAATACAGTGTGCACACTTATTCCTGAATATAACTTCACACTTCGTGAATTAATTACTGACTAGACTAATATTATTTTGCCCAGTGCCAGCCTTAATTCAAAAGTCTCGCCTTTCTGTAGAAAGCGGAGAATCTCTGACGAATCAGATGTTCACAGGAGCCTGGAGAGGTTCTTTGGAGAAGCTTCGCAGTTCGTGAGGAGAAAAACTCTGTGCACGAGTCTAAAGAAGTGGAAACCCGCCGTTCTTCTTTAAAACTCAGTAAACTGCTTTCACTTGCAGTTGCGCGCTCTTAAAAGAAAATGGAGGAAAAACCGGTTTTTAACTCGTTTGAGTTGAAGCTCGCGTGTTTCCGGTATCTGCCGTGATCAGGAGCAGACACAGAGAGGAAATCGCGTTGGAGCGTGTTTCGGACGGTCCGATGTTATCTGGTCCGTCCCCTACGGAGTTCGGACGCAAAAGAGGAAGATGGCTGATTTCCAACTCTTTTTGGGAAGAAGATGGGTCGTGCAGGAGGAGCTGTGAGTGAATAGTCCCGCCCAGCGTGAAGTGATCACGCGGAAGTTGACTGGGAGTTGTAGTTCTTAGACACAAGATGGCGCATGATACCTACAATCATTAACCACCACTAATCATCATCATCATCATCATCCACCACGAACCACCATCATCATCATCATCATCATCATCATCATCATCATCATCCACCACTAGTAATCATCATCATCATCATCATCATCATCAACCACCACTAATCATCATCATCAACCACCACTAATCATCATCATCATCAACCACCAATCATAATAATCATCATCAACCACCAATCATAATAATCATCATCATCATCATCATCATCATCATCAACCACCACGAACCATAATCATCATCATCAACCACCACTAATCATCATCATCATCATCAACCACCACGAACCATAATCATCATCATCATCATCCACCACTAATCATCAACCACCAATCATAATAATCATCATCAACCACCACTAATCATCAACAACCACTAATCATCATCATCAACCACCACTAATCATCATCATAATCATCATCCTCAACCACCACGAACCATCATCATCAACCACCACTAACCATCATCATCATCATCAACCACCAATCATAATAATCATCATCATCAACCACCACTAATCATCAACAACCACTAATCATCATCATCATCATCAACCACCAATCATCATCATCAACCACCACGAACCATCATCATCATCATCATCATCATCAACCACCACTAATCATCATCATCATCAACCACCACTAATCATCATCATCATAATCATCATCCTCAACCACCACTAACCATCATCATCAACCACTAATCATCATCAACCACTAATCATCATCATCATCATCATCATCATCATCATCATCATCATCATCATCAACCACCACTAACCATCATCAACAGCCACTAACCATCATCATCATCAACCACCACTAACCATCATCAACAGCCACTAACCATCATCATCATCAACCACCACTAACCATCATCAACAGCCACTAATCATCATTAACCACCACTAATAATCATCATCATCATCATCATCATCATCAACCACCACTAACCATCATCATCAACCACTAATCATCATCATCATCATCACCAACCACCACTATTAATCATCATCAACCACCACTAACCACCATCATCATCATCCTCCTCCACCACTAACCATCATCATCCACCACTAATCATCATCAACCACCACTAACCATCATCCACTACTACTAATCATCATCATCATCATCCACCACTAATCATCATCATCATCTTCATCAACCACCACTAACCATCATCATCCACCACTAATCACCATCATCATCATCAACCACCACTAACCATCATCATCCACCACTAATCATCATCATCATCATCAACCACTAACCATCATCATCATCAACCACCAATCATAATAATCATCATCAACCACCACTAATCATCATCATCATCATCATCATCATCATCATCATCAACCACCACGAACCATCATCATCATCATCCACCACTAATCATCAACCATCAATCATAATAATCATCATCAACCACCACTAATCATCAACAACCACTAATCATCATCATCAACCACCACTAATCATCATCATCATAATCATCATCCTCAACCACCACTAACCATCATCATCATCAACCACCAATCATAATAATCATCATCATCAACCACCACTAATCATCAACAACCACTAATCATCATCATCAACCACCAATCATCATCATCATCATCATCACCAACCACCAATCATCATCATCATCACCAACCACCAATCATCATCATCAACCACCACAAACCATCATCATCATCATCATCATCATCATCATCATCATCAACCACCACTAATCATCATCATCATCATCATCATAATCATCATCCTCAACCACCACTAACCATCATCATCAACCACTAATCATCATCATCACCAACCACCAATCATCATCATCAACCACTAATCATCATCATCATCACCAACCACCAATCATCATCATCAACCACCACGAACCATCATCATCATCATCATCATCATCATCAACCACCACTAATCATCATCATCATCATCATCATCATCATCAACCACCACTAATCATCATCATCATCATCATCATCATCATCATCATCATCATCAACCACCACTAATCATCATCATCATAATCATCATCCTCAACCACCACTAACCATCATCATCAACCACTAATCATCATCATCATCATCAACCACCACTAATCATCATCATCATCATCATCATCAACCACCACTAACCATCATCATCATCATCATCATCATCATCAACCACCACTAACCATCATCAACAGCCACTAACCATCATCATCATCAACCACCACTAATCATCATCAACCACCACTAACCATGATCATCAACAGCCACTAATCATCATCATTAACCACAACTAATAATCATCATCATCATCAACCACCACTAACCATCATCATCAACCACCAATCATCATCATCATCACCAACCACCACTAATAATCATCAACCACCACTAACCATCATCATCATCAACCACCACTAACCATCATCATCATCAACCACCACTAACCATCATCATCATCATCATCATCATCATCATCATCAACCACCACTAACCATCATCATCATCAACCACCACTAATCATCATCATCATCATCATCATCATCATCATCATCAACCACCACTAACCATCATCATCAACAGCCACTAATCATCATCATTAACTACCACTAATAATCATCATCATCATCAACCACCACTAACCATCATCATCCACCACCACTAATCATCATCATGGTATTGGTAAATTCATCTGAAAAGCTGCACATGGAAGAAAGCCATCCATACAAGCACAGAGAACAGGATCCACGATTGAAAACCCATCCCCTGCTCCATACGCACAAATGCAGTCTCGTGAGTACAGGGCTGTGACGAGCACTCACTCGACCCTCCCTATTATAAAACATTCTCAAACAAACGACACACACACACACACACACACCATCATCATCCAAACCATGAGGAAGTAAAAACCAGCGAGAGTTAGATGTTTAGATTGTTTTTATAAAACTAGAGTGATCGAAGAAAGGATTTTAAGTTTGTCGCCAAGCTAACAAGTAAAGTAATGTTACCTCACATAGCATGTCTAATTACGCATCAATCCAAATAACCCCAGTGTGTGAGCAAGCCTGTGTTTTTAGGTTTATGTGGCTGTAAAACACTTCGTAGTCATTGTACGAACAAATACCACGATCAAATCAAGTGGCTTTACTGTCATTTTAACCGTCTACAGCTGGTACACAGTGAAAAACAACGTTCCTCCAGGAGCAGGGTTCTACAGACAACACCACAGAACTACATGAGACAACACACGGTGCACACGTGCAAACATCACAAGACACTACAATAATTACTCAAACAGGACCGTAAAAGTAAAAAACAGTTAAACACCAGTACACAGTTCTAGTGTGAAGGAAGCGATGAGCAGGACGACAAATTGTGATACAAATTTATGATGATTCAAATTGAAAGAAAACAAACAAACAAAAAAAATCACAATTATCATCAGGCAGCGTAATTTCTTAGATTTTCCTAGCTGTAACTGCCATGTTTAGACAGTAGAGGGCAACATACAATCACAGGAATACACATGACTTCACCACTGGCTGAAGTAACACAGCTCTAATGCCACAATAAACAGGTGTAAAATGTGAAAGAGCTGCTGTATGACTGTGTACAAATACATGTAAAAAGAAATCAGAGCTCTCTCTCTTTACAGACTGCTGAAAGATAAAGAGAAGCAAATGGAGGCAGAACAGATGTTCACAAAAGGAATATTTGTTATTAACTTTTTCATTTTTAACAAAAGGAGTATTTTAGTTCATAGGTTATTATATTTTACTTCAACCTTTACACATGTAGGAAATTAATTATTGTTAGTTGTTAAGGAAATGGAACAAAAGTTTAATTTTTTTTCTTATTTAACAAAAGGAATATTTAAGTTAATGAAGATCAGGAAAAATGCTGCATTGTTTTGGTCATAAAATTTTCTTCATTTAAATGTGTTTTTTCAAAAACACTGTGGGAAAATCAAATCACACAAGCAACCACCACAAACCTTACCACAGAGAGATGCGTTTCTGTTGGCATGAAATGAGGTGAGCTCATCTCGCTGAATAAACTCCTCTGAGTAGTCCGCTGGAGTTGGATGTCGTCCAGTTTATTATCCAGGGTGCAGCCACTGGAGAGTCGGATGGACAGTAGAGCCAGCCAGCTACAGCCTGTTTTTTCTTCTTCCTCACGCACACCCACTGCTTACGACACTCCCTCTCCCAGCCAATGGCCCTCTTCAAATGGTTCTCCTCTCCACTGGTCCTTTCTCACTGTCCCTCTCGCTCCCACCACCCCCTTTCCCCCATCTCCCCACTGCAGCCTCGTGCTGGTTAGATCAGATTCTCGCTCCTATCCCCTTCGGTAACCGATGCACAGTGCACACATTTTGTGTTTCTTCAATTAATTCCTGGATTCCTCATTTATACAATATTACGTTACATATATTTTTAACTTAGAAACTGGAAAGAAGAGCAGGTCTAATCTGGTGGTAGAAGAGACACAAGTATGCCCCCTCCCTCCACACCAGACCTTTTCTTCTTTCCAATTTCTACAACCCCGATTCCAAAAAAGTTGGGATGCTGTGTAAAACAGAAATAAAAACAGAATACAGTGATTTACAAATTCTTTTTGATCTTTGTATTGATATATTACAAAATATTTAAATGTCCAAACCAATAAACTTTTTTTGGTAAATATATACTCATTTTGAATTTGATGCCTGAAGCACACTCCAAAAAATTTGGGACAGGGACATGTTTATGATTGTGTTACATCACCTTTTCTTTTAACAGCACTCAGTAAGTGTTAGGGAACTGAGGACACGAATTCCTATTCTTGGTTGATATACGACTTCTCTTGAGCAACTGTCCAGGGCCTCTGTTGTATTTTGTGCTTTATAATGCACCACACATTAACAATGGGAGGCAGGCAGGCCAGTTTAGCACCTGCACTCTTATTACGAAGCCACACTGTTGTGTCGTGTACAGAATGTGACTTGGCGTTGTCTTGGTGGAATAAACAGGACGTCTCTGAAAAAGATATTGTCTGGATGGAAGCACATGTTGCTCCAAAACCTGTATGTAGGTACCTTTCAGCATTAATGGAGCCTTCACAGATGTGTGAGTTACCCCTGCCAGGGGCACTAACACACCCTCATACCTTCAAAGATGCTGGCTTTTGAACTTTGTGCTGGTAACGATTTGGATGGTCCTTTTCCTCTTTAGCCTAGAGAAAAGAATGTCCATGATTTCCAAAAACAATCTGAAATGTGGACTCAGACCACACCACACATTTCCAATTTGTGTCAGTCTGTCTCAGATGAGCTTGGGCCCAGAGAATTCACTGGCGTTTCTGGATGCTATTGATATTTGTCTTTTGCTTTGTATGGCAGAACTGTGATGAAACTGAGCATAGCATAGTTCTGGCAGGCCACGAAGTCAAGCTCAGCCCTCAATCCCAGCTACATCAGCTGACTGCGGCTGATCTCAAGCCAGCCCACATCAGCTGTCAGTTCAGCTGATTCTCTTCTATTCACATATCTCTCAGAGGGCGCGTAATTTAAACTGCTTTAACCTGCTGACCTTTGCTGCTTCCTCTGCAAGCCATTTTGCAAGACAGCACCATTTCCATTCGCCAGAGCTCTCGTTTGGCAAGTAGTCTTCTGTTCCCAGGATAAATGAATGGCTTGCGCCCAGGCTCCTGGAAATCTTGTTAAAAAATAGCATCTTGGCTCCAGTCGGACCTTCCCTCAAGGAACTGTTTGCACTGTCTCAGGGGGCATCTGCATCGAGTCCCCAACTGCAGATCTTTTCAGCTCCTCTGCTCCAAGGGAAGCCACCGAAAAATGAAAAACACTGCCCGCACGTCTGCGCAGTCCCAGTTCCAGCTGCTCTGCCGTCCAAGAGAGCATGAGTTTCAGCCCCAGTAGCCACACCTGCAGACCCGAATAACTCTTCCTTGTCAGTCTTGTCAGGCATCCAGTCATCACTTGCCACCGTGAACTCTAGAATCCAAGCCCCGGAGTCCAGTTCGACTCCCTCTACAAGTTCATGTTTCCTGGCAACAGCAGATCTGTTTACATTTCACCATGCTCCCAACTTAGCCTCTTAGCCAGCTCCCGTATTGCAGAACAATGATGTCACCACCAAACTACGCAATCTGACGACTCGCATTAACCCTATAGGTATCGTGCCCCGTAAATATTTTGGTGATCTGCTGTGCATCTTACATGTTTCTATCATAGCCAGCAGTAACATTTTCAGCAATCTGTGCTACAGAAGCTCTTCTGTGGTTTGCCAATTGTCCTTCCTTGGACCACTTTCCAGGAATACCCACATGACTTAAAATTTTTGGAGATGTTCAGACCCAATCATCTAGCCATTGCAATTTGGCCCTTGTCAAAGATGATAAGATCCTTACACTTGCCCATTTTTCCAGCTTCCAACACATTAACTTCGAGAACTGACTGTTCACTTACTGCCCAATATATCCCATCCCTTTACAGGTGTCATTGTAATGATATAATCAGTGTTGTTCACTTCACATCTCAGTACCTTTATAGTTCACAGTTTTAAATCCTGCAAAGGCAGCCATCCTCCATTAAAGAACTTCCATCCGTCAACTATCTGTAACCATTTATCCTCTGCAGGGTGGCGGGCGAGCTGGATCCTATCCCAGCTGACTACGGGCAAAAGGCGGGGTTCACCCTAGACAAGTCGCCAGATCATCACAGGGCTGACACATAGACACAGACAACCATTCACACTCACATTCACACCTACGCTCAATTTAGAGCCACCAGTTAACCTAACCTGCATGTCTTTGGACTGTGGGGGAAACCGGAGCACCCAGAGGAAACCCACGCGGACACGGAGAGAACATGCAAACTCCGCACAGAAAGGCCCTCGCCGTCAGCTGCTGGGCTCGAACCCAGAACCTTCTTGCTGTGAGGCGACAGTGCTAACCACTACACCACTGTACCGCCCCCATCCACCTTCAGCCTACTTGAAAACCCATCTGTTCATCTCCTGCTTAATAGCCTTAAGAGAGAGAAACCACAAGGCAATGATGTACGTCTCCCTTTCATTCTCCCACTTCTGCATAAATTAATCACATAATTAAGGGATGGGTGCTTCGGTTCTTATACAGACCTTCTAATAGAAACAGTCTTTGCTGCTGCTCTCTCTGCCTCAAGGCTTTCCATGGAGGCACATGGAAGTGCAGGGAGATCCCTTAATCAATGCCATTTCTGTGTTTAACTGCCATTTCAATTAATCTTCACTACTTCTCCATATTTTTAAAACACATTCAAGACTGATAAGGATAAGGAAAGAACATCAATTTTGATCACTTGTCCTGTCCTCCACCACTCGCTATCTGAGAAGCTGACCTCGAGCCAGCCGTCAAGAGCCTCTCTTTGTTCAGAGGAGGGGAAATCCAGGTCCTGAGCTTGGTTGCCGCTTGCCCCCGCCTCCTCTGGCAATCCTGTGGGCTCCAACCTGAAAGCTGTACTGCTCATTCTCTTTCCACATCGGAGCAGCAATAACGGCAGCATCTGTAACTCCCATTTCAACGCTCAAGGCTATGGGTCGATGGTCATCATCAGCTTACGAATGTTACCTCCGGCCCGAGGCTCAAGCCATCCTAGATGCTCAAAAGCTAGGAGTGCATCGTGATCTGCTGGCATACTGTTCTGTACCCCATGTGCGGTTTTTGCTGCTGCTCTCCTACCTCAAGGCTTTCCACGTATGCACACGGAAGGGCAGAGAGGTCGCAGAACAGAGCCACCCGCTAAACACAACTTGTTGCAAATTGAAGAAAAGTTTCTTTCACCAAACTGTGTTTACTGATAAAGGTTTTCTGAAGTGTTCCCGAGCCCATTTAGACAATCATGTGGGTTTTTAATGCAGTGTCACCTGAGGGGTGGAAGGTCGTGGGTGTCAGTGTTGGTTTATGGCCTTTTCCTTTACGCGCTGAGATTTCTCTGGATTCTCTGAATCCTTTGATGATACGATGGATTGTTGATGGTGAAACCCCTAAATTCCTTGTAACTGTACATTGAGAAACGTTGTTCTTACACTGTTGGACTATTCGCCCATGCAGTTTTTCAAAAAGTGGTGAACCACGCCCCATCCTTACTTGTGAATGACTGAGCCTTTCCAATTACCAATTAACCTGTTTACATGCAGAAAGTTCCAAGCATTTTTTAAAAAGCATTCTACAACTTTCCCAGTCTTTTGCTGCCCTGTCCCAACTTTTTGGAACATGTTGCAGGCATCAAATTCAGAATGAGTGAATGTTTACCAAAAAAAAAAACCATTTATCAGTTTGAACATTAAATATCCTGTCTTTGTGCCGTATTCAACTGAATATAAGTCAGAAAGGATTTGCAAATATTGCATTCTGTTTTTATTGACGTTTTACACAGTGTCCCAACTTTTTTGGAGTCTGAGTTGTAAATAAAAAGTGAAGTGATGAACATAAATGAAGAGCCCAGGAAAGAATCGTCACAGTCCCGTGCTCGCGAGAAGTCATTTGTGCATGTGGAGTAGAGAGGTGCGCTTGGGAGGGTGGGTTTCTGCTCGTGGATACTGATACATGAGCGTGCGATATGAGCCTGTGTGCAGCTTTTGAGACGAGTTTAACAGCAGTGTTTGTTTGTAGTGTAAAGATTTAAAACCACACTGAACTTCACACAGCTGTAAATAATCTTATCAATGATTTTAGTTACTGTGTGTGTGTAATAAAACACACCCTGAGTTTACAGAAACATACGTGATCACGTCACACTCTCCTGATAAACTCGTCAGCTGTGTGTAAAACTGTGACGAGGTTTCGATTGTCCTCATGTTCACTCACATTTAACAGCGTGGAGGACGCGGCTGTCCAGCGGCTTACGACTCGGATCATTAGTGGAGGAGCGAATCCCTGTCCCACAGCTGTTCGCCAGAGTGCTCCTGAACACACACACACACACACACACACACCAGTTTAAACCACAGGTGAAATTTTACAACACACATCAGTTTATATTTACTGTATCTCTCTCTCTCACACACACACACACACACACACACACACACACACACACACACACACACACACACCTGTCAAAGAATGCAGCCAGCAGTCTCCTCAGCAGCACTTTGTGTCGGGTTCCTGCACTGACATGACAGTTCATCAGCTGAGCTCTGGAGATGAACACACCAGTCCCTACACACACACACACAGTTAGAACCAATAACGTTAACATACTGAGGTTCTATACAGAATAAAGTCACTGCTGCAGCGACATCCCATAATTCCGAGGGTGCTTCCCAAACCAGCAGTTCCGAGGAGGAATAATGCAGCACAGATTCTACTACAGTCCGAGCACCAACCGGTCAGCTAATGTGGAACTGGAGTGTGTGTGTGTGTGTGTGTGTGTGTGTGTGTGTGTGTACACAGGGTTCTACAGGAACCAACAGGGTTTTTTTGTTTTTTTTTTGGGGGGGGGGACGACACAGCTGTTGCTCATCTGTTTTAGTGAAGATGTAGACACTAGAGAAGTTTGCGCGTGCACACACACACACACACACACACACACACCATAAAAAAAACCCCACACACAAACAAAAACTACATATAGTAATTAATAAGGTGTGTGTAAACATTTCTTGTATCTGTCTGAACTTAAACTAAACCTAAGACTAAAACTGAATTAAACAGCAGCTGATGAGTTCCAGATAAAATCGCAAACACACACACTCCAGTTTCTATCAACTTTACACACACGCCCCGTAATCAACGCCGCCCCCTCCAAAAAACACTCTGTACTCAACGTCGCCCCCTCCCAAACACGCCCCGCACTCGACGACGCCCCCTCCCAAACACGCCCTGCACTCGACGACGCCCCCTCCCAAACACGCCCCGCACTCGACGACGCCCCCTCCCAAACACGCCCCGCACTCGACGACGCCCCCTCCCAAACACGCCCCGCACTCGACGACGCCCCCTCCCAAACACGCCCCGCACTCGACGCCGCCCCCTCCCAAACACGCCCCGTACTCGACGCCGCCCCCTCCCAAACACGCCCCGTACTCGACGCCGCCTCCTCCCAAACACGCCCCGTACTCGACGCCGCCCCCTCCCAAACACTCCCCGCACTCGACGCCGCCCCCTCCCAAACACGCCCCGTACTCAACGCCGCCCCCTCCCAAACACGCCTCATTTCCTTTTCATTTATGTTTAAGAGTAAAGGTGAGAAAAAGAAACCAAGAAAAAGAAACTGTAGATGTTCTCTCAGGTCGCGTGTGAGTTTCTGACCTGTAACGAGCTCCAGTTTCTCGGCTGGGTCGCCCTCCTCATACAATTTCGGGTGGCAGCGATTTCCGATCTGAGCGATGAGCTCTGCAGGGAGAGATGCCAGGTCCTGACGCCCTCGCATCCGACTCCGAGTCTCTGAATGGTCCGGCAGAGCCTCTACTCGCTCGCCTGCTGAGAGAGAGAGAGAGAGAGAGAGAGAGAGAGCAGAGACTCATTCACATGTTTTCTTTGCACCATCTGCTCAGAGTTTGACTAAAACTCTCCTTCTATTTTCAGCTCTAACGTCTGTCACTCATCCTCCCACAGAAACCCTTCATCACCCGGACACACTGCACCCTGCACTGCTCTCAGATCAGGTCAGTGGTTTAAAAACAGGAGAAGAGCTACATTTACACTCGACCAACTCTAAAACCTGAAACATTCAAGATTTAATTTATGAAGATAAATTTGAAAATATTTGCCACAATGTTTTTCTGAATTTATAAAATCTGATGCCAAAATTCTTTTCTATTAATCATAAAACCTGTAAACTACAAGAAACAGCGCTGTGGTGTTCACGTTATTGAAAAAACAAAGAACAAAAATCAACTAAAACTTCCAGGGTTTCCAATAAAACTAAAGCTTCACACAATCTCCGAGAAAAATAAAATCACACCCAGTTTTCACTGTTCGAGACAAGATTAAAAAATAATCAGTAAATGTAACATGTATAAGAATCCAAATATATCAGACCTGGGCGGCACGGTGGTGTAGTGGTTAGCGCTGTCGCCTCACAGCGAGAAGGTCCGGGTTCGAGCCCCGTGGCCGGCGAGGGCCTTTCTGTGTGGAGTTTGCATGTTCTCCCCGTATCCGCGTGGGTTTCCTCCGGGTGCTCCGGTTTCCCCCACAGTCCAAAGACATGCAGGTTAGGTTAACTGGTGACTCTAAATTGAGCGTAGGTGTGAATGTGAGTGTGAATGGTTGTCTGTGTCTATGTGTCAGCCCTGTGATGACCTGGCGACTTGTCCAGGGTGAACCCCGCCTTTCGCCCGTAGTCAGCTGGGATAGGATCCAGCTCGCCTGCGACCCTGTAGAACAGGATAAACCGGCTACAGATAATGAGATGAGATGAGATGAGAGATATCAGACCCGTTAGTGAAAAGCACATCAGTTGCTGTGGGAATAAATCATGTGTTGTTGTGCACAAAATGTTTTACTGAACAGGGGTGGGTTTCCCAAAAGCCTCTTAACACTAAGAGCCTCTTAACTAGGAGAGAGAGAGAGAGAGAGTGTTCATTGTACTGCTCACTTGACCATTTAACGATGATCTTTGTGCTACGATGCTTTTGGGAAACTCAGCACAGTTCTAAGATTAAAGCCTTTGACTGAAGAAACTCTTTAAAGCAGATACGCAGAGTCATGGCCTCACTTTCGTTTATAAATGCCTTGAGACCTCAAGAACGGCACAGGAATAGTTTTAAGCGTTAACAATAAATCTAATATAGTAATTTTTACGATTAAAGTGATTCATATAGGTAGCGGTTTGAGTGAATGACCTTGACGTCTGTAACATCACAACAGGAAGTCTATCGGTCTCATCGCCATTTCCGCTATACTAAAACACAGAGCTGACTGCAACTCCGATCCTCCATTTTGAGCTAATTTATCGCCATGCCATGTAGATGTGTTGCTGGCCGGTGCAGCAACACGACAGAAGGTGGATTTAGTTGCGTTCATGGTCCAAGAATGTTCAAACTGCAAAGATTTGGACGCGTTTTGCGAGAAGTTCACGGGCACATTGGGCGCCTACGAAGTGGTCTCTCCTCTGCTCTGCACATTTTACTGAAGACTCGTACGAGACCTCTGATCTGTTGAGGAGCGTTGGCTATAAGCCCGGCTTGAAAGAGGGTGCAGTACCAACAATTAAAGGAAAAGAAAACTACAAGAAAAGGAAAGTATTTATTTTATTTTATTTAAAGGAAAGTGAGTTCAGTTACACCAGTCCTCCCGGAGTGAGCTGAAGGTTGTTGGTAAAACCCGGGATGGAACAGGATGGGCCATATCGCTCGGGCAGTGACCTCCCTGTGGTTGTTGCTAAAACCGATGACATCCCGTTCCGTCCCGGGTTTTAGTAATTGCCTGAGCCCAGCAGTAATGGCGGAGTGCTCGGTATGAAGAAAAGTGAATGAGTGGAGCAGCCGTCTGATTTCTAAACTGGATATCGCTGCCATCTCGCCTTTATGTGGAAGAAGCGAATGAACAGAGAACTGAACGAACAACTGAAAGTCAGATTGTTTCAAAAACAATCGGCCACAAGATCGGCCTTCAAAAAGCGAGAACGCAGACGGGTAAGCGCCAACTCTCATTTGGATAAAAACAACTCGTTGTTTCCCTGCATTTAGATTAATCCATGTAACTTGTATTGTGTGTTTAAGTTAGCGGTATAAGATTATTTAATTTGCTTCAGAATGTGATTGTCTCAGTTCATCTGATTATTTAATGAGCCTTTTACGTTTTATCAGTGAAAATGCACGCATGTACATGTATGTTGCATAAGTTATAGCACCCATCCTGTTTTAATGAGTTTTATCCTGTTTTATATATTTTTATTCCCATTTATGCAGCGTACAAGAGTCAAGGATGGAGATACTATCCACTCAGAAATTTATTTAAAAATAAAGGCTCTGCGTATCTCCCTTAAATAATTTTATTTCAGATGTAAATATTCTAATTGTTAATGTGACGTAAATCAAATGAGCTGCATTCTGATCAAAGTAATGATGAAACAAAAAATGCGATAAACACCGAGTCTGTCTGCGTTTTTCTGTCCATTAAACTGTAAATACGTGAAGTCGGAGTTTAATGGACAGAAGGCAATGGCTATTTTGGCAGATATTAATCACCCACTTCATTCTGAGTTTTGCCTCCTACCATCAGGGAGGAGTTATACTTTTCTTAAGCGGGCCAGGTCTAACAGATACTTGAGATCATTTGTACCAGCAGCTGTTGGGTTCCTAAATAAGCTTTAAGTTATTTTTGTTATTTCCGTGTATGTATAAATTTCTTGATATGTTCTTGAATATACAGTATTGTGATCTTATATTTTTGAAATGTGTATTTATGTCTATGTTTACTAATTTCTGTGTCATGTTTTATGTGTTTGAGTGTATATTTGTGTTGGCTACTTGTTAGTGTTTATTGCTCAGGCACGCAGCAGCCGAAGGCGAGCACACTACTGTTCTTCTCAAGTTTACTTATTCTGCCTTATTCCGACATGTTTTTTGGATCCACTCCTCCTCCTAGGGCGTTCGAGATAGAGACACTGTTCTGACTCTGAGACGTCTGGCCCGAAGTGGTGTAGTGTGCTTGTATACAGCTTTTGGATCGACGCGCCCGTTCTCTTGTTCTTGTCGTTTTTCTTTTGTTTTTTTCCCATAGAGAATGAATAGGGCTCATGAATCGAATCGTCCTACTCGCACACGCTCCATCGCAGATGCACCAAACCTCATGTGATACTTCAGGCCAACTCCCCCGACACATACATGCAATCGGTTCTGACCCGCACTCATATTTTTCCTTTCTTTTTGCTCATCCCTTTTTCCTCCATAGGCTTCCATTGATTTTTGGCCCCATTCTAATGAATGGAGTTTTGCTCAGTAACACTTCACCACACATCCACCAAACTTCATACGGCACCTCAGGCCAAATCACCATCACACACATGATATCGGTTCTGACCCGCACTCGCCTTTCTCTCGCCTTTCATCCGTCCAGTTTTTCTCCGTTTTGCCGCTAATCAGTGGAAGCTCGAGTGAGTCGTTCCTCCCTTCCCCCAGAGGTGATGATGCGTTTGGCAAGGATCTGCTCATCTGAGACTTTGACAGCAAATCAACTTCAACTCAATGGCCACTTTATTAGGAATACTTACACGCACACACGATAGCAATAAGCATATAAGCATTCACGTGTTACCATGCTAGCTGTTAGCATGTTACCCATTACAATATCATGCCTGCTGTTAGCTCGCGCGTTGTTAGCATGTTCACCATTAGCATGTTATCATGAGAGCTGTTAACATGTTAGGATTAGCGTGGTAGCATGCAGAGTTCGCATGTTTGCTGTTAGCGAGTTCGCCTGAGCATGTTAGCATGCTAACTGTTAGCATGTTAGCTGGTCACCCTCAGCGTGCTAGCATGCTAAAAGTTAACATACTAGCCATTAGCATGTTAGCATGATAGCTGTCAGCATATTACCCTTAAAGAGCACACACACACACGCACACACACACGTACATCTCATCGTTCATTAACACACTGAACTCAGGGGCCGCACATCTCACTTTACCTCACTCATTTGCACTATTCCGCACTACCTCACCTTAACAGCTGCTAGTTTGTTTATTCTGCTTATTTCATGTTTACCTGCTGTACCTCAAGTGCCCTTGACTGTTTGTTTATTTGCACCAATTCACGTGTGTGTGTGTGTGTGTGTGTGTGTGTGTATTTGAGTGTTTAGTCTATGTCTAGTTCTTATCTAGTGTTTATACTATTTATATTGTTATTTTGTTTTTTCAATTATTCTATTTGTATTTATTGCATTGCCTGTTTGCACCGTGGGTCAGAGAGGACTGAAATTTCATCTGTGCTGTATGTCGAGCATGTAGAGCATATTTGACAATAAAGTTGACTTGACTTAAAGTGTTAGAATTTTAACAAATAGCATGTTAATCATTAGCATGTTAGAATGCTAGCTGTTAACATGTTATCTATTAGCATGTTAGCATTAACATGTTAGCATGCTAGCTTTTAGCATGTTAATATGCTGTAAGCATGTTAGTATGCTAACTGTTAGCATGTTAGTATGATAACTGTTAGCATGTTGGCATTAACATGTTGGCATGCTAGCTTTTAGCATGTTAATATGCTGTAAGCATGTTAGTATGCTAACTGTTAGCATGTTAGTATGATAACTGTTAGCATGTTGGCATTAACATGTTGGCATGCTAGCTTTTAGCATGCTAGTATGATAGCTGTTCTGCTACAGCTCAGCAAGCACACTTTGCCTTTTCTCTGCGGAAATGCAGTCTAGTTGTGAATGAAATTGCCCCGAGGGGACATTAAAGATAATCCAATCCAGTGTTTCTGCAGAACGGCTTCGTCCATCAGACACAACTGCTTCAGCTTCAACTGGCTGTCAATCCAAACCTTACTGGCCAATGGGGAGCCATTGTCATTAACTCCGCCCCCTCACGAGTCAAACAAGATGTCACTGTAAACTCCACCAGTATCAGTGAAAAATGTTTTACTTTTGTGTTCATTTTCCAATTTCAGTCTTTTTCGTTAAAAGTTTTTTATTCTTTTGCAGTTTCTTCCCCCACTTCAGCTCCTGAACTTTTGTGAATCTCATTCCGTATTTATTCGCAATCCGAAAGCAGAGGCTTAAGTCCTCATAACCATCAGAACATTCTGGAAAAGCTGATAATATTTTCTCCTCTACGTTTAGACAGATGGAATGAACACCAGACACTGCGTACAAAATATTAGTGTGGACGTTAGCGTGTGCTAAACGTTATGATGTGCAAAATGTTAGCGTGTGCTAAAGATAATGATGAGCTAAACATTAGCGTGTGCTAAACATTATGATGTGCGGCGTCTCACCTGTGGCGCCCATGTTGAGCATGCTGTACATGGTGTACATGTTGCAGATCTGCCTGTACTGTTCCTCAGCACCGTCCTCCACCGCCTCTTCCTCCTCATCATCATCGTGATAAGAGATGGGCGAGTCACTGGCGTAGGCACTCACGGTGCCGGGGCTGGTGCCCTCAGGGGTGGTGCTGCTGCTGGAACTGTTCCCGTTGCCATTAGCGTTAGCAGTGTGGCCTCCGGGTGTCACGGTCAATCCTACAGCCAGTCCCTGTGGCTGGATCGCGCCACTGCGCGCCATCTCTTGGGAAAATCGTGCCGCTTTCCGCCCACCAGATCCTCCGGATGCTCCGGTACCATCTCGGCTCCCGCCCTCCCAAAGACGCTTCGCCACAGGAGTGCAGACCACAGAGTAGGGCGAGACATCAGGCTGCTCTGCCTTCACTCGGGACACCAGAGGCAGCGGGGTGAGGCAGGCGGCGGGGCGACTGGTGGCTGTAGCTGTGACCGCCGCCACCCCTCCTCCTCCTCCTCCTGCTCCTCCTCCATTGGCCGAGATGCTGGCAGTCGTCTGAGTCACGGGACTCTGAGGTTCAGATGGCGGCGTCTCTTCGACATGGAGGCCCTGAGAGTCGCAGCTGGGTGAGCTGACCTTCAGGAAAAACTCCGTGCCCTTCTCCATGATCTGCTGGATCTGCAGGAAGCCGGCGGTGTACATGAGGAGGAACTGATCTCCTACATTCATGCTGAGGCGGCCCGTGTAGCAGAAGGCCAGGATCTGCTGGAAGCTCTGAGGCTGTACGGCAGGCGGCAGCTCCACCATGGCCGGGGCCTTGCTGCCAGCGCCGCTGTTGAAGAGGTCACGGAAGTACGCGCTGCTGGCCGCCAGTACGGCCCGATGCGCCTTGAAGGCATGGCCTTTCACCACCACGGACACGTCGCAGTACAGGCCCTGCAGCCGCTGCTCATTCAGACACTCCAGGACATTGTTGCCGAAGTTGGGGATCGCCATCTGAAGGGTCTGAGCCATGGCGCTACGGCCGGCACCACCACGGAAATCTGAGGGGAGCGACAAGACAGGAAAGAATTCCATCAGGAAAATTCCAGAATTGAAGAACAGCCATAGCTGTGGATTCTTTATGGTCATATTATTGTATAACAATTTCTGAGGGTTTGAAAATCACAAAAGTAAACAAAAGTACAAGATGCTGATGCAGCAGAACGAACCCTCAAGTTTAGTCCCTCCTAATTCCTGCACGTTAGTCAAGTCCCAACCAATTCTGCTGCTGATGAACTCACGGGCCAGCACTACTGCCAGGTCACAATCTGATCTACAGGTACGACTGAAATGCCATCAGCACTTCCTGACTCTCTGGGATTAAACAGTTTTGAATGTACAACCCCAACTCCAAAAAAGTTGGGACGCTGTGTAAAACATAAATAAAAACAGAATGTGATGATTTTCAAATCATGGAAACCCAATATTTCATTGAAAATAGTACAAAGACAACATATCAAATGTTGAAACTGAAAAATTTTATTGTCTTTTGAAAAATATTTGCTCATTTTGAATTTGATGTCAGCAACACGTTTCAGAAAAGTTGGAACGGGGCAACAAAAGACTGAAAAAGTTGTGTAATGCTAAAAAAAACTAATTTGGTTAATTGGCAACAGGTCAGTAAGATGATTGGGTATAAAAAGACCCTCCCCGAGAGGCGGAGTCTCTCAGAAGTAAAGATGGGGCGGGGTTCACCGCCCTGTGAAAGACTGCGTGGGCAAACAGTGCAACAATTTAAGAATAACGTTCCTCAATGTAAAACTGCACAGAATTTGAGTATGACATCATCTACGGTCCAAAAGATCATTAAAAGACTCAGAGAATCTGAAGAAATCTCTGTATGCGAGAGACGAGGCTGAAAACTGGCATTGGATGCCTGTGATCTTCAGGCCCTCAGGAGACACTGCATTAAAAGCAGACACGTGTCTGTAGTGGAAATCACTGTATGGGCTCAGGAACACTTCAGAAAACCATCGTCTGAGAAAACACTTCATTACTGCATCCACAAACGCAAGTTAAAACCAGATATAAATTTGATGGGCCAATTTGATGGGTGGCATGGTGGTGTTGTGGTTAGCACGGTCGCCTCACAGCAAGAAGGTCCGGGTTCGAGCCCCGTGGCCGGCGAGGGCCTTTCTGTGTGGAATTTGCATGTTCTCCCCGTGTCTGCGTGGGTTTCCTCCGGGTGCTCCGGTTTCCCCCACAGTCCAAAGACATGCAGTTAGGTTGGGGTGGGGCGGCCTTGGGCTGAGGTGCCCTTGAGCAAGGTACCGAACCCCTGACTGCTCCCCGGGCGCTCTGGTGTGGCTGCCCACTGCTCTGTGTGTGTGTGTGTGTGTGTGTGTGTGTGTTCACTGCTTCAGATGGGTTAAATGCAGAGGATGAATTGCACTGTGCTTGAAGTGTGCATGTGACGAATAAAGGTTTCTTTCTTTCTTCTTTTAAACAATATCCAGAAACCCCGCCCCCTTCTCTGGACCTGAGCTCTTTTACGATGGACTGAGGCGAAGTGGAAAACTGTCCCGAGGTCTGACGAATCAAAAGTGGAAATTCTTTTTAGAAATCATGGACCCCACGTCCTCCAGGCTAAAGAGGAGAGGGACCATCCGGCTTGTTATCAGTGAACAGCTCAAAAGCATTCAGCGTCTGTGATGGTATGAGGGGGCGTTAGTGCACATGACATGGGGAGCTTGTACATCTGGGAAGGCATCGTTAATGCTGAATGATATAAACACGTTTCAGAGCAGTATGCTGCCATCCAGACTAAATCTTTTTCAGAGAAGGCCTTCCTTCTTTCAGCAAGACAACGCCAAACCGCTTTCTGCACATATTACAACTGCATGGCTCTGTAGTAAAAGAGTCTGGATGCTAAACTGGCCTGCTGCAGTCCAGACCTGTCTCCCATTTAAAACATTTGACGCATTATGAACCGCAAAATATGACAAAGAAGACCCCGACCTGTTGAGCAACTGAAATTGTACATCAGGCAAGAATAAGATAACATTTCTCTTTCAACACTGCAGCAGTGGGTCTCCTCAGTTCCCAAACATTTACAGAGTGTTGGTAAAGTAGAGGTGATGCAACATAGTGGTAAACACGCCCCGTCCCAACTTTTCTGAAACATGTTGCTGACACTGAATACAAAATAAACATTTTTCAAAAAACAATAAAATTTCTCAGTTTCAACATTTGATATGTTGTCTTTGTACTATTTTCAATAAAATATAGAGTTTCCATGATTTGAAAATTGTGTTCTGTTTTTATTTACAGTTTACACAGCGTCACAACTTTTTTGGAATGGAGCACTTGCATGTGACGTCACAGCCGATCCAGATTGTGACAGACGCCATCTTGTCGGTCAAATGCCATATTTCCGCCTTCTACTTCTACTTCTGGTTTTACTTCTACCTTTTCTTCTGGAAAACCCTACTATATACAATTCTACTACAACGGCTGCGGCTACAAGCTCTCCCTACCTGTGCACGGTTTTTATGTTTTCTGTGTGTATTTTTGCGTGTTGTTCGTCTGTACCGGACTTCAATATCCACTACAACCGTATGGACTTACTGGACATTGGTTTCCAGCAGAAAATGACGGTTTGTAGCGATTTCCATCGCATGCACAACATTCCGGACGAGATAGCGAGACCAGCGGGGTCTCCATGGATTGTTATCGGAAGCAAAGCGAAGGAGGCGGCGTCGGGAGTGGAAGCAAAAGCGAGGCTGCAGAGCCGGCCTGTTGACTAAGCTCAGAAAACAGCCACTCAAATCTCCACTGCCAAGCCTCTACCTCTCCAACGCCAGATCCATGGTAAACAACACGGACGATTTGGAATTACAGCTGGAATTACCTTATTCTATTCTATAATCGGCTGGTCAGTGCTATACTAGATACTGATATAAATAGTATTAGTACTCAATACTTAAGTGACTTACCCGTCCACTGAGGATTATTTTCTTGTTTACAGTGGTGCTTGAAAGTTTGTGAACCCTTTAGAATTTTCTATATTTCTGCATAAATATGACCTAAAACATCATCGGATTTTCACACAAGTCCTAAAAGTAGATAAAGAGAACCCAGTTAAACAAATGAGACAAAAATATTATACTTGGTCATTTATTTATTGAGGAAAATGATCCAATATTACATATCTGTGAGTGGCAAAAGTATGTGAACCTTTGCGTTCAGTATCTGGTGTGACCCCCTTGTGCAGCAATAACTGCAACTAAACGTTTGCGGTAACTGTTGATCAGTCCTGCACACCGGCTTGGAGGAATTTTAGCCCGTTCCTCCGTACAGAACAGCTTCAACTCTGGGATGTTGGTGGGTTTCCTCACAGGAACTGCTCGCTTCAGGTCCTTCCACAACATTTCCATTGGATTAAGGTCAGGACTTTGACTTGGCCATTCCAAAACATTCACTTTATTCTTCTTTAACCATTCTTTGGTAGAACGACTTGTGTGCTTAGGGTCGTTGTCTTGCTGCATGACCCACCTTCTCTTGAGATTCAGTTCATGGACAGATGTCCTGACATTTTCCTTTAGAATTCGCTGGTATAATTCAGAATTCATTGTTCTAACAATGATGGCAAACCATTCTGGCCCAGATGCAGCAAAACAGGCCCAAACCATGATACTACCACCACCATGTTTCACAGAAGGGATAAGGTTCTTATGTTGGAATGCAGTGTTTTCCTTTCTCCAAACATAACGCTTCTCATTTAAACCAAAAAGTTCTATTTTGATCTCATTTGTCCACAAAACATTTTCCAGTAGCCTTCTGGCTTGTCCACATGATCTTTAGCAAACTGCAGATGAGCAGCAATGTTCTTTTTGGAGAGCAATGGCTTTCTCCTTGCAACCCTGCCATGCACACCATTGTTGTTCAGTGTTCTCCTGATGGTGGACTCATGAACATTGGCTAATGTTAATGTGAGAGAGGCCTTCAGTTGCTTAGAAGTTACCTTGGGATCCTTTGTGACCTCGCCGACTATTACACGCCTTGCTCATGGAGTGATCTTTGTTGGTCGACCACTCCTGGGGAGGGTAACAATGGTCTTGAATTTCCTCCATTTGTACACAATCTGTCTGACTGTGGATTGGTGGAGTCCAAACTCTTTAGAGATGGTTTTGTAACCTTTTCCAGCCTGATGAGCATCAACAACGCTTTTTCTGAGGTCCTCAGAAATCTCCTTTGTTCGTGCCATGATACACTTCCACAAACATGTGTTGTGAAGATCAGACTTTGATAGATCCCTGTTCTTTAAATAAAACAGGGTGCCCACTCACACCTGATTGTCATCCCATTGATTGAAAACACCTGACTCTAATTTCACCTTCAAATTAACTGCTAATCCTAGAGGTTCACATACTTTTGCCACTCACAGATATGTAATATTCGATCATTTTCCTCAATAAATAAATGACCAAGTATAATATTTTTGTCTCATTTGTTTAACTGGGTTCTCTTTATCTACTTTTAGGACTTGTGTGACAATATGATGATGTTTTAGTTCATATTTATGCAGAAATATAGGAAATTCTAAAGGGTTCACAAGCACCACTGTACAAGATGCCACATCTGAGTCGCTGACAAATCCTGAATTTCTGTAAAGAAAACTGTCCAGAGATTTATAAGCATGCAGTGCTTCACCACTGAACAGCGAGGGAAAGTTAATGAGGTAATTATACACATCCAGGTATTCCGCTGGCAGTTCAACATCCACTGACACGGTCGTGAAAACTCCGTCCGGAAAGCCATAAGGGTCGCTAATCTGTAGATCGTTTATTTTAGACATATATCTAGTTATCTGTTCATTAGAAAAATGAGCCGTGTAGTCCGTCGGTTGAAATTGATCCATTCTGTACACGAGTGCAGCAGTATTCAGCGGTGTTTTTCACCGACAAGATGGCGGCTGTGTACTTTCCGGTCACGTGACTGCAAGATCTCTATTGGGGTTGTAATTCTGCAACCCAAGAGGATATTTTTTTGGATCTGTACCAATCTGATGATGAAGCACCACAACATCATGGAATCTTACAGTTGCTGAGTTACTCAGAGGATGCTGGGACTGGATCCAGGTCAGCTGATTCCCAGAGCACTGACTGAAAATGGAAAACTGGGATCAGCAGTGATTTCACACTGGGAAGCAAGTAAAGGCTAAAGGTCATGCTCAAACCCCTCAGTAGGAATCGGACCGACCCGAGAGTCAGAGTGCACGAGCTTCGAGGGAAACCTGCAGAACCTTCATCTCAGAGTCACACGTTTAAAAGGAGTGGATTTATTTCAGCCAACACCACGACATTAAAGCACTGTGTCATGCCCAGAGTTAATTTTCTCTTTTTGTTTGTTTTGTTGATTGAAATCTCTAAAATACACAACATTTCTACAGGTCTTCGGCTCAGTTTAGCGTGAATGTGTTAATTTTGTTCACAAAACCCCTCCGAAAACTACAGGACACATTTTACAAGAAGAAACTTTTAGTTTACTGTGTGAACACTAGAGCACAGTGAAATTCCTCCTCTGCATTTAACACATCTGAAGCACGGAACACACACACACACACACACCCCAGTGGGCGGCTATGCTACAGGTCAGGTGACACTTCAGCCAGAGGGCGGGGATAGTGCGGTTCGTTCACCCCCACATTTTTCCTGCCGGTCCCAAGAATTGAACTGACGACCCTCTGGGCCCAGGGCTGTGTCTCTAACCCTCAGGCCATGGCTGCCCCCATGACTAAAATTAAAACCAAGTTCCACGGACTAAATCCCGACTAAAACAGAACCCTGAGCGATCAGGAAATGATTCTCAGTATAAACTGTGTTTTCTGTTGTTCCGCTGTAACAGTATGTGAACGGGAGCAAAACAGTAAAGTGGAAATGTTAATCTTCACCCCGTCGAATCAGTGACATTCACAGGAGTCTTTCATTACGGCTCCAGTGCGAGTCAGAACCGTCAGATTTACGTTTTGACAGTGGAGACATAAATGATGTCGTGATCTTGTGACGGCACTCACACTGCCTCAGTGTAAAGCAGCGACTCAAAACAAGCAACGCTGTCTCTCTGTCTGTCCCTCTCTCTCTCTGTCTGTCCCTCTCTCTCTGTCTGTCCCTCTCTCTCTCTGTCCCTCTCTCTCTGTCCCTCTCTCTCTGTCTGTCCCTCTCTCTCTCTGTCTGTCCCTCTCTCTCTCTCTCTCTCTCTGTCCCTCTCTCTCTCTCTCTGTCCCTCTCTCTCTCTCTGTCCCTCTCTCTCTCTCTCTCTGTCCCTCTCTCTCTGTCTGTCCCTCTCTCTCTCTGTCTGTCCCTCTCTCTCTGTCCCTCTCTCTCTGTCCCTCTCTCTCTGTCTGTCCCTCTCTCTCTCTGTCCGTCCCTCTCTCTCTCTCTCTCTCTCTGTCCCTCTCTCTCTCTCTCTCTCTGTCCCTCTCTCTCTCTCTCTGTCCCTCTCTCTCTGTCTGTCTGTCCCTCTCTCTTTCTGTCCCTCTCTCTCTCTCTGGATTCTGACGTTTCCACTTAACATTATCATCAGGGTTGAGATGTGGAGATGTGAGTGCGAAAACCTTTTATTCACACAGAACAAAACAGCAGACGTGAAAACGCGACAGTAGGAGTGAGGAACAAAACCAGCATCAGGAGGGAAAATAACAACAAACACAAGACACACTAACAGAAGGCGGGGCTTAAATAAGGAGAGGAATACGTGAAAGTGAAATCAGGTGTGTGTGTGTGTGTGTGTGTGTGTGTGTGTGTGTGTGTGCTGTCTATTAGCAGGTGTGTGTGTGTGTGTGTGTGTGTGCTGTCTATTAGCAGGTGTGTGTGTGTGTGTGTGTGTGTGTGTGTGTGTGTGTGTGTGTGTGTGTGTGTGTGTGTGAATTGTAGTTGCTTGCATGCTTGATTGAGTCAGTGGATACGGTGTCTCACTGTATCACAAAAATATTATCAATATCTTTTACTTGAACAAAATAAATGTTCAGAATCAGGAAGAGACTCGGAGACGTGATGCAGCTCGACTCGTGCCATGTTGTGTCCGCTCTCACACGGGTCACACTCCGGAGCGTTCCGATAAATACCGTCAGGCGGGAAAACACCAGATCCGTAACTTCTCCGTTATGGAAGACTGAGTGAGAATGAACATGCGTTCTCTATTCCGTGTTGTTTTCACCTCAAACATTAACCGATTTCATCTGTGAAAGGGGTTTTAAAAATAAATTTTACAGTTTAAATAAACAAACATTCACAGGGTATTTCTCTATTAATGTTCATCGCCAATTGATTATAAATTGTTTGCTAATGGTCCAGCTAACGTTAGCTTGGTAACTTTAATATTAGTGAATTCAGTGAATGATAATACTGGGAACGTTAGTGTGATAAAGACGGTAAATAATTGCTATCAATGTTGATAAAAACGGCGTATTAAAATATTCCTGACTGCATTTTCAGAGCAGTTTGCTAAAATAATATTTCTTCAAAAAGAGAAAAATACTGAGGAGGAACATGGTCCAGCAAGTTCAGCAAGAGGGGGACTCTGGGTTCTGAGCTCTGTTCCGAAGTTCTGAAGGGAAACAAATAAGTTCTGGTTCTAAAATCTGGAACCTTAGCGGAGATCCGACAATATTTAATATTCTGACTGATTTGTGACGTGAGAAAATTATCAAACACCAATCATTCTCAGATACAACCTTACAGATGGGCGGGGCGAGGAGAGACAGAGAGAGAGAGAGAGAGAGAGAGAGAGAGCAGAAAGATAAAAGTCCTGATTAATTAATTATCACGTGGTGAAGAATAAAGTGTGGAATGAGGGACGATTTACAGCGAGCCGCTCGTCAGGATCATGAACTAAACCCCAACACTGGGATCAGGATCCTGATGAGATCTTAAACCGACTCTTTAAAATTATTAAATATTTCTTAAAAATTACAAAGCTGGATTTTTTCCTCCTTTCAGTGTTAAATCATTTATTTTTATAGAAATTAAATCATCAAACTCAGTTTTGTTTTCATCATGAGAGCTGATTTTTGTGAAGATCAACAGGTCATTTAAAAAAAAAAAAAAAAAACCAATGTGACAGTGAGTGTGTATTACTACTGAGCAATATACACTCCAACCACTGGGGTAACACACACACACACACACACACACACACACACACACAGCTACAGCACAACCCTTTACCTCCGCTGCTGAAACAAATCCTCGAGGAAACACTGAACACAGTTGGGTTCTCCATGATTGTACACAAACACTGGACTTTTTATGGTACTTTAGAACCTGGGTTCTCCTTTATATGACCCCATGAGGAACCTGCTGGAGCTCAGAGATTAACCATCACCATGATCCTGCTGATCCCAAATCGGCTTGGGGATTCGACAGGAACCAGCCATTTCTCAGCCAACGTTTCTCTGAAGCTCCTGCTGTTCCTACTCACAGAACCTGACACTCCTGCATCAGAACGCAGAACAGTTAAATAGCCTGATCGATCCGGATCGCACACATGGCTGCTGTTCCACGAGAAATGCCAAATTAGAGACGTGCAGAACTCCGAGTGGAACCTGAACACACAAACTTCAGCTCTGAGACACAGAACGTCTCGTTCTCACCCGACAGGAAGAGACGCAAAGTCACAGAGCTTTCATTTCAGGCATCACACTTAAGAACAGATAACAAAGGTCTGTGTGTGTGTGTGTGTGTGTGTGTGTGTGTGTGTGTGTGTGTGCACGCGTGCGTGAGACAGAGATTAATTTAAATATACATCAAGCTGCAGGAAAATTAACAACAATGATATAGTGCTAATGTCAAAAAACGAGACCTCACTCCACAGTGGAAAGGGAACGGGATCTCCTGAGGGGGAAAGAAGTGTCCTTTGTCTCTAAGTCACTACCTCTCTCTCACACACACACACACACACACCAAGCCACACAGATCAGACAAAACGGCTTGTTTACAGTTGGCCAGCGCGCACACACACACACACACACACACACACACACACACACACACACACACACACAACCTTGCCAGAGGGGAACTTCTTAAATAAACCCCAGGCCTGTGTGTGTGTGGTAGAGAAAAGAAAAGGCAGAGGCACGACTCTCCAGAAAGAATGTAAGCGTCAACTCTGCAGCCCGACTGTAATGGAACTAATACCCTGCTGAAGGAACACACCGAAGCTACAGCAGGTCGTTTTAGAGAAATCACTTTTTACTGAATAAATAAAAACAGAAGTTTAATCCTTCATCAGATTGGCAGCTTTAACGCCCGCCCTGACACCACAGAGAAAAGGTTCCTCAGGGCTTCTCAATGGTTCTAACTTTCTGTTGTGGTGCTGCAGAACCTTCAGTTCTTCTGTTCTGCTCGTCTGGAGTCTGAACTCTGGTTGTCGAGGGGGTTTTGTGTAAAACTCGCAGAGCGGAGTGGAAACAGCCGAGAGCTCGTGGGTCACAAACTGCTGTAAACCCCCCACTGAGACTCGGGTTCCGAATGTTCTGGAAACACATCCAAAGAACACTCCTCAAACCTCAGTACTATCAGCAGATCGGAACTCGCACGTCTTCATTGGAAAACACTAAACCTGGAAAAAGGCCAAACTCGGAATATCCAAACAGAGTACTCTGTCTCCATCGCGACCCGAATCCCGTTCTGATTAACGTCACACGGGAAGCACAGGGACACGAGTCTGCATGGAACACACTGAATGAGTTATCGTGCTTGTTGAATGGGGCGTGGCCACACTTGATTGTTAGTTGGTCACATGACCATAACAGGTCTGTAGCTGAGAGCTCCTGGAAGCATTGTGTCTGCCACGCCCTTTTACACCTCATCTCAATTCTATCGTTCTGAGTTTTAAACTCCAGAGAAAAGAGAAAGAAGTGAGTGCTTCCTGGAGCATACTGGGGGGCGGGGGTGTTTATACACACACACACACTCCTCCCCCAGGATAGGACAGTCTTTACCCCCCCCCCCCCCGACTTCACTCAGGATTTATAAATGTATTAACTGGAGTTATTTCTCCTGTTCACTTTATAAAGGAGAAAACACGGAGTCATGTTTCTGTAAACTGTGACCGACTCCGAAGAAAATCCCAGAGATATTCCAGGAATAATGACATCACACACATCCACATGGAAAACTCATCCTGCCTGAATAAAGCTTTACGCCGTCGATGTAACCCTGCTGTTTTATCTGCAGTCCATCTCACTCAGGTTTAGGTGATTGTGCCCTGATGGGGAACAGAAGCGAAAGCACTGAGGGGTAAAAAGGAAAAAGATGCCATGAGAGAAGCGTGCCCTGCCCTGGTTCCACGACACTGTTCTTGCAGGTCATGGTGAGAAGATTAAATGGGTTCTTTACAGAAACTTGACATTTGCGCTGCTGTCAATTCTGAGAACGTCAAAAACATGGAACTATCGGAGCAGTGACGAGGAAACGTTCAGCATCTCACGCTTTCGAATCAAACTGAGAACCTGAGTGTCAGCGTCCATGGGAGATGCGGTTCTGTGGAGAACCCTACAGCTCACCGTTTCCGTCACAACAGAGTCCAGGTAGAAACCTTTGAAGAAATTTTTAAGAACCTTTAAAGAAGGATTTTGCTGAGTTGATCAGTGTTTATAAAGCGTTTATAAAGCGTTTATAAGCCGAGTGCAGCGGTGTGTTGGTTCCTTCATGATGGTTCTAAACATTTAAAAAGCAGCTCTGAGCTTTGTTTATCTCTGAAGAACTTTTCAGAGTGGTGCAGTCCACATTCACACACAAACACTGAGAACACGTTCCTCACTTTGTCTGTGTGAGGAGAACCCTGGTGTTCCGCTCACTGCACTCTTCCAGTAAAACTTCTTTAATGGTTCTTTAAAAGTTCTTCAGTGTTCCAGTGTGAGGTTCTCTCTGTTGCACACACGCATGCGAGCGGCTGTAGAAGTGGAAGTTCTCTCTCAGGTTCTGCAGATTTGATGGAAGTAAAAGTGAATCACGGCATTTTGTACAATAATAGATCAGTAAACACACACACACCACACACACACACCACACACACACACACACACACACCACACACACACACACACCGAGTCAATCAGTGCTGCGGTTCGGTGTGCACGTGATCAGAAGTGTAACCGGAACCGGACTGTGTATAAATCAGTGAGTGAGTCAGACCTGAGGCCTCGCGCTGCTCGGGCAGGGGTTCCGGTGCTGCGGGCAGACAGACAGACAGGCAGACAGACAGACAGGCGGGTGTGTGTGTGTGTGTGTGTGTGTGTGTGTGCGCGCGCGACGACGCCAAACCCCCTCGGTTACAGCGGCGCGTTCCGGCACCGGGAGAGCGCGCGGCCGGCGGGTTCAGTGTGCGCGTGCCGCTCTCTCTCTCTCTCACTGCAGCGGGTCCTGCGGCGCGCGCGGAGTTCGGAGGCCGCACAGCTTCAGCCACAGACAGAGCCGGGTTCGGCCGCGCGCTTCAGCCCCGCCGGCGGAAAAATCCGGTATAAACCCGACTGTGGCGCGCGACCGGAACCCTCCCGCCTCGGCCGAACAGCAACACTCCAACTTGTTCACATTTCCTCCCGGGCGGCCGCGAGCTGCTCCGGTCCGCCGCGCCTCGGCTGAGTGTTCAGACATCAACAGGTCATCCCGGGACACGCGCAGGCGAGCCGGACTGAACCACTGCGCTCGGCCCGCGGGGGGGGGACACACAGCGGCGCGCGCCGCCTCGGGAGGATCACACACCGATCACACACACACACACACACCAACCCAAAACCACACACACACACACACCAACCCAAAACCACACACACACACACACCTCGGATTTCTCTCCACACTCCGCCGGGATCAGCTCACACACCCCGCCGCAGCTGTCAGGCCTCAACCGGCCGCCATCATCCGGAGGTCCGCGAACTGGTTAAACTTTTTCTGTCGGTACCGTTCGTCTGCGCCCCTCCCCCTCCGCCACCGCACACCTTCCCCACAGCACAGCACAGCACAGCACCGTTACCCCCAACACACACACACACACACACACACACACCGCCAGCAAACAAGCACAGGACCCCGGGCTCCCCCGCGGAGCGGATACTCACCCCCGAGCTCGAGCCGTTACCGAGTGTTCGCGCGGAGCAGTCCGACACACACACGCGCACACACACACACGCGCACGCGCGCTTTGTCTCTCTCTCTCCTCAGAAACAGCCATTCATTGTGGGCGCGAGGCCGTGGTGTCGATCACAGAGCGCTCGAGCGCCACTTTCTCTCCCAGCGGGATCACGAGCGCAGAGACACTGAGCGCAGCGCGCGACTCACCGGGTTGCCAGATCACACCGACTTTTTCACCCATTTACAACAACAACAACATCTCATTTATCCCCACAGTGTACCGAGTAACCACACGCTGTGGAGGGGGTCTGTAGGGAACGGGGTCTTTAAAGAATGGGGTCTAGGGAACGGGGTCTGTAGGGAACGGGGTCTTTAAAGAATGGGGTCTAGGAAACAGGGTCTGTAGGGAACGGGGTCTGTAGGGAACAGGGTCTGTAGGGAACGGGGTCTATAGAGAATGGGGTCTGTAGGGAACGGGGTCTGTAGGGAACAGGGTCTGTAGGGAACGGGGTCTATAGAGAATGGGGTCTGTAGGGAACGGGGTCTGTAGGGAACGGGGTCTATAGAGAATGGGGTCTGTAGGGAACGGGGTCTGTAGGGAACGGGGTCTATAGGGAACGGGGTCTATAGGGAACAGGGTCTATAGAGAATGGGGTCTATAGGGAACGGGGTCTGTAGGGAACGGGGTCTATAGGGAACAGGGTCTATAGAGAATGGGGTCTATAGGGAACGGGGTCTGTAGGGAACGGGGTCTGTAGGGAACGGGGTCTATAGGGAACAGGGTCTATAGAGAATGGGGTCTATAGGGAACGGGGTCTGTAGGGAACGGGGTCTGTAGGGAACGGGGTCTATAGGGAACAAGTTCTACAGTAAACAGGTTCTATAGTAAGTGGGTTCTACCAGTAAATTGTTCTCCAGTTAACAAGTTCTACAATAAACAAGTTCTAGTAAATGGGTTCTGCAGTCACCTCACGTGTGTGTGTGTGTGTGTGTTAGTTGCCACTGAAAAGTGAGAAATAAAAAGAACACACCCGTTCTGAAGGCTGCTTCCAGTTCCTCCGTTTCCCACGAGTTAGAAAGTTGTTACAGTGAGATATGTGCCATTTTTCTGTCACTCATTTACACGTCATCTTGGTGATATCATGTCACTGTGTGGGTCAGTGAACCTGTGGGAGTCGCACCCTGACTCCAGTTTGTGAGCAGGACAGGTTACTTCCTGGTCTTCCACTCAGAAGTAGGAGATGGGGAAGAAGGGTGACCTCACATCCCCCTCTGGAAGGCCGAGGTCGGGGAGTGGGGGAGTGGATTCCCACTAACTTTGTACAGGACAAATGGATTCAATAAAATCAGACGTGACGCTGATGGATTTCATTGAGGCAACATCATAAAGGCTTCTGTGATTGTACTGACTGGGTCTCGGGCTCAGGAAGGGGAGTTTACACACTGTAAAAAATGTCCGTAGAATTAACAGGGAATTTATGTAAAATCATGACATAAAAAAACTGTAAATACAAAAACAATGAAGCAGTGTGTAATTTACATCAATATACTGTAAAACTCCTAACCAAATACCACTGTTAAATTAACAGTAAGAATATGTTGAATTGATCATATTTTTTTGTAGAATTTACAAATTGTTGTAGTTTAAACACAGACAAACTGTAATACTAAAACAGAATGTGATAGTTAAAATTACATAATTGCCCTGTTAAAAAAAAATACAAAAACGGCCACTGTCGTGGCTCAGTCGACTAAGGCGCCATACCGTGAATCTGGGGACCCGGGTTCGATTCTGACCCAAGGTCATTTCCCAGTCTCTCTCTAGCTCATTTCCTGTCTCTACACTGTCCTATTCAATAAAGGTGAAAAAAGCCCCCCCCAAAAAAATATCTGTCTAGTAGATCATTGAAACCAGCATACAAAAATCCCGTTGTTCTTACGGAAAAAAACTGGCAGCTGGAGTCACCAGAAAAAATCCGTAAAATATACAGCAAAACGGTAATTGCTTTTACGGTACAGCTTGTACATTTTACAGTTAAATCCAGCATATAAAACACTGGACTTCTGTTATATTTGCTACTTTAAACTGTAAAATGTACATGCTGTGCTGTAAAAGCAATTACCGTTTTGCTGTGTATTTTACGGATTTTTTCTGGTGACTCCAGCTGCCAGTTTTTTTCCGTAAAAACAACGGGATTTTTTTTACAGTGCACTGCTCGAGACAGAAGAGACTGAAGAGACAGAAAAGACAGAAGAGACCAAAGAAGCATCTGTATTCTGATGATATTTTGTTGTTGTATTGAGGCTGAATGGTTCATTTTCATATTTAATTGTGCAATAAATGTTTTCAGAGAGTCAGAGTCAGGCTACTGTATTCAAATGCAAATTCAGGGGCACTTATTAAAGAAAGAAAGAAAGAAAGAAAGAAAGAAAGATTTGGTTCCAAAACACTGTAAATCAACTGTAACTTTGAGGAAAAAATTATTTTCTTGACCAAAAAATTGTTCACATAAAAACCAGTCCTTTCTGTTTGAAAGTTTATTATAACACTATGAGGTTGTAATAACATTAAAAATGCAAACCAAGATTCTAATTTTTAAAATATTGTTTTAAAAAGCTGATTGATTCCCTCCCAAAATGCTATAAATCCATTACATCAATAAAAACAGTGTGTGTGTGTGTGTGTGTGTGTGTGTGTGTGTGTGTGTGTGTGTGTGTGTGAAGTATAATTAGAAATGAGAAGTAAAGTTGATCAACACATAAGACAGCCTCTGAACTTGGACCATCTCTTTATTGGATGACAGATTTTCCTAAATTACGCTCATCTTGTCGTCGACACACACCGATCTTTTTCACACATGAAGCCCTGACAAATGTTAATAAACCCAGTCAGATGTCGACATGGAAACTGTTTTTTTGTTTTTGAAAAAGGACAAACTTTTGATTCTGAACAATAAATTTGGAAGTTTGGACAGCAGGTACAGCAGGTCCAGTTAAATCTATCGTGGCCCTTCCCCCGCACGGAGTGAAGCTCCACACTGAGGAGAACATGGTGAAGCCTTGAGCTGATTTCTGAAGGTTTTTGTGACTGTATGAGCATCTGTGTCCCGCAACAGGGAACCCCACCAGGAGTGCAAGGTACCGTATCTCATGAACACTTGACCACTAGACAACGACATTCGTTTCTTTATTTGCATAAGACAGATGGGTTTTTATCCTGCACTTATTTTTAATTTGCTTTTTAACGTTGGATGATTTACGAACAGGGTGGCAGGATGGTGTAGCGGTTAGCGCTGTCGCCTCACAGCAAGAAGGTCCGAGTTCGAGCCCCGGGGCCGGCGAGGGCCTTTCTGTGTGGAGTTTGCATGTTCTCCCCGTGTCCACGTGGGTTTCCTCCGGGTGCTCCGGTTTCCCCCACAGTCCAAAGACATGCAGGTTAGGTTAACTGGTGACTCTAAATTGAGCGTAGGTGTGAATGTGAGTGTGAATGGTTGTCTGTGTCTATGTGTCAGCCCTGTGATGACCTGGCGACTTGTCCAGGGTGTACCCCGCCTTTCGCCCGTAGTCAGCTGGGATAGGATCCAGCTCGCCTGCGACCCTGTAGAACAGGATAAAGCGGCTACAGATAATGAGATGAGATTTATGAACACGTTTTACAGTCATCAGGACTCGGCTTTTACGCAGTACCTAAAGATATATATACAGTGTCATATCTCGATCCCAGGAGGAATCAGGTGCTCAAAGTGGAGAATAACTTTGGACCACATTCTCTACTGAAATAATAATAATATGAAACATTAAGATAAGAAATGCTCAAGTCCATTTAAGTTATTAATTTCATTAAAAGATGGGGATTCTCCGCCATGTTGACAGTCAGAGGGAGGGAGAGTTATATTCATGAATCTAAACCTGAACAGCAGTTTAAAATGCTCGGGGTTTTTGTGGCTGAGTTATTATGAACAAAAGCATCTCAGAATGGGTTTGTTTAATTTATTTCCTCTGTTTCAGGGTTTCAGGAGTTAAGCAGCCCAATCTGGCCACCTCTCTCTCTCTCTCTCTCTCTCTCTCTCATGATGTGTTTATGTATAAACATTTCCCATATTTACGCATTTAGCTCAGCGGTTGTCATGGCAACAACGGCAGAGGCCACGCCTCATCTCTGTATCAGTGATTCGAAAAGTAAAATCAGGCCAAAATCACACACATACACAGAGCAAAAGGGAATAAATCTGTGTATGTAGTGTGTATGGAGTTATTCATGAGATTTAATCACACACACACACACAGATAATTAATTATATTTGGGGTTTTTTTTGTACAAATCTTTTAAACCTGTCACCAAGTTGTTCTGTCCAGATGAGAATTTAATTCAGAATAAAATGTCTCTGTGGGATTTCTCTTCTCCCTCAGTGACTCAAACTGACCTGTTGATTATCCTCATTCACTTTACCTCACTCTACCTCACTGCACCTCATGCTACCTCACTCCACCTCACTTCACCTCACTCTACCTCACTGTACCTCACTTTACCTCACTTCACCTCATTCTACCTCACTCTACCTCACTCTACCTCACTCTACCTCACTGTACCTCACTTTACCTCACTCCACCTCACTTCACCTCATTCTACCTCACTGTACCTCACTGTACCTCACTTTACCTCACTTTACCTCACTCTACCTCACTCTGCCTCACTCTACTTCACTTTACCTCACAGAGCGTTCCTCAGGCTGAACACTGAATGGTTGGCCTGTGTGCACTGAGTTCACATCACTTCAGAGAATAATGATGATAATTTTTTTAATCTTATGTTCTGCTGTAAGAAATAGACCATACAACTTGATTTACCTTTGTAATGTCATTTTATTGTGACTCTTACTGAATTTGTTCACGCTCGATTTTAGAAAAGATTGGGTATGAATTTACAAAATACTGAGTAACACACTTATTGTTATTGCTGTAGTGAATTATAGAACTACTTTTTAATGTTTCCTCATTTTTCGACTGTGTTCAGACAATACTTGATGATGCTGATGATGTACTGCATTTAGAAAAGATTTTTTAAAATCCTAAAATTGGAATGTGATTTATTGATGCCATGAATAAATCAGGCACAAATAAATAACGTTTTAAACCTGCCAGTGAGGGAGAGATTAAAGGCCAAAGCCAATGAAAACACACACACACACACACACACACACAAATGACCAGACCTGAGTTTAAAATGATTTTCAGTTGGAGCAAAGGGTCGAGTCGCTGCTTTACAAGATCAACATTTTTCCTTCACAGGTAGAAACTCAACATCCTGAACATTTCAGAAACAGGTGATGTGTTGGAGATTTTGTTTTATGAAGCAAGAAAGTTTAATAAAGCTGAAATAAGTTAGGGTTAATTCCAACACTTCGACAAACAATACTAAATTTAAAATGCAGACAAAATTATGGACAGTAAGTAATTATTTGCCTTTACAATTTTCTGGTTTGTTCGGACCTTTAACCCGTTAAATATAGTTTTATGATTTGTTGTAAATTACACACTTTTATGATGAAATAACTCGTGATTTAAATTGGTGCCTGGCATGATTTCATATTATAGAGGAAATGGAAAAGCTGATCTTAGCTGTTTTTTAAAAATCAGTGTTTGTTGTTTGACAATTTTGTCCTTAATTCAGCGACATCTTTCTGTTTTTAAATGTTTTAAATAATTTTTCTCACATTAACCAAGTGAACATTAATCAGTGCCAATGTAAAGGAATGTGGTATTTTACAGGATTTATAAACAATAGATTTAAATATTTCATTAATAGATCATGATTTACATTTTCATTTCTGACATTTGGCAGATTCACTTTTCCAGAGTGACGTGTTTTAAACTCTCTGTCAGTAAATACACGCTGGGTCTCAGACTAAGAAAATCATCATCGGTCGACAAGGGAGTAACTTTGATTTTGACATTGGTGGGGACACAAAAGTGATCCAAGGCAGAGCTTCCGAAAGGTGTTTTTTTTTTCCATTAGCAATCATAATTTCATGTCATGCAGATCTTATAGGTTAACAAGGGCAGCTGTGGCCTAATGGTTAGGGAGTTGGTCTTTAGATCCCAGGGTTGCAGGTTTAAATCCCATCCTTACATCTCCATCCATGGCTGAAATGCCCTTGAGCAAGGCACCTAACCCAACATCGCTAGAATCTGATGATTTATTACTTTTACACCACACAATTCCTAATTTGTGTTTAAGCAGTCGTTCTGTCTCTTCCACAGAAATACATGAAAATAAGAATTAAAAACTTTAAGCATTTTTAGCATTAAATATTGTTTTTTTTTAAAATTCAATATCTGTATTGTTTGACATGGGGGGGGGGTCTCAAAATTCACTGACTGCCTTATTGAGACACTCATAAATAGCTGCTACTGGTGGCATTTTCTATTCTGTAATTAAGCTCAAATTTAGTTAAAATGATATTTGGATATATAATTTAGTGATTGCCTATTATAGCATGATTATGATGACATTAGTATTGCATTTGTAGTATACCCCCCATTTTTTTGTGTTTTTGTTGCCCCTCCATTTTCCATATTATGTCATTTTGTTGCCTGTTTCTGTGTTCGTAACGTGTTATGATTTTCACTGCAGATGTGCTTGTGACTTCTTTTATGTTCATGCTGCAGTTACCAATATTCGTCTGTAGGTGGCAGTAAAGGACCATGGATTTGTTGTATCTAGCCTAGCCTAGTAGTAGAAAGAGGTCTCTGTAAAACGGTGAACGCAGCAGACTCAGCAGCAGACTCAGCGGCTGTCACGCTGTTGATTCTGAAATGCAAGTCGCACATCTGCATGGCCATGCAGTAGCCTACATCTGACTACTTACATTCTGTAAAACCATTAGGTCTATAAATTTAACATTCATTCATCGAGGATATTATCTAACACCAAGTTACATTGCTCCAGCATTCCTTTTCTCTGCAGCTATGCAGTAGCCTAGCTCTGATGCGTCCTGTCACGTTGCTAAACCTGCCTAAGGAGCCGCAGCAATACTTTTATGAAGGGTTTCCATACATCAAAAGGATTTTGTTGAGTTTTTAAAGCTCGATGGAAACCCTGCACTTATATTCTTGACTTTGAAGAAGAATGAACGAATGTCTCGTTTCTTGGGAGGGGGGGCCGTCGTCCATGATACTCGAGTCAGCATGCGAGTCGTAGGGCTAGCATGCATGGACATCGAAGTCCAGCTCAATCTGTAGGCTGACGGAGAGTGGGGGGTGCGTGGGGTAGGTCAGGTGCGTATGTGTGAGATATGGGGGGTTGATGGGCGGGTAGTCATGGCTGCTGTGGGAAGTGTGCTGCTTTTACAGCAGATGGAGTGACAGCTGGGATAGCCAACCATGTAAGTTAGCGAGAAACAGGTAGCTAATCAGAGAATGATATCTACGTTAGAGGGGGGATTATTAGCAGTGTCATACATTTAACCCTTTGTGTGCCATATAATCATTGCTCAGGTTAGGACATCGGTTTTATTGATCGTGATTACACAGTAGCGGCTGAATATTGGTAGGGACACGTCCCTAGCGTCCCTACCCAAAATTACGCCCTAGTCGGTCGATAAACTTTATTGTTCAAAGGGAATCGATTCAGCCCACACACGGTGCAGTGAGGAATCTCGGCCACTAGAGGGCAGCACTGCCTCTGTTTATCGAAGAATGTGATTTCTCATGAGCTCTGTGTTCCTTAGGAATGTGGAAGAAACTCCATCTGTTCATAAAAAGAGTTTGAGTGAAACTTATCTAATTGTCTCACACTTCATTCACTGGGTGTATGAGTTCACAACAAACACTTCATCTGAACTTTAAATCATCAGATATGAGATAACGAGCAGCTCAGCACTGAACCTGATCAGTCTGTGGAAATGTCACTGTGTCTGTCCTGAGGTGAATCAGATCTCCAACATTCATAACATCCATAAAAACATCCAGTGTGGGGATAAATATGAGAGGGAAATCTCAGGAGGTATGTGAGATGTTAGAATGTGCTCAAAAACACACCAGGGGAGAGTTTAGCATCTAAATCAGCAGAATTAAAGAGACAGGAGCCAGTGAGTCGGGTCAGAGAGTCAGTTGAGTGAGTCAGGTCAGTGAGTTGGGTCAGTGAGTCGGGTCAATGAGTCGGATGAGTGAGTCAGATCAGTGAGTCAGGTGAGTGAGTCAGGTGAGTGAGTCAGGTCAATGAGTCAGGTCAGTGAGTCAAGTCAGTGAGTCGGGTCAGTGAGTCAAGTCAAGTCAAGTTGATTTGTATCGCGCTTGTAACAATAAACATTGTCGCAAAGCAGCTTTACAGAATTTGAACGACTTAAAACGTGAGCTAATTTTATCCCTAATCTATCCCCAACGAGCAAGCCTGTGGCGACGGTGGCAAGGAAAAACTCCCTCAGACGACATGAGGAAGAAACCTCGAGAAAGCTTGAGTGAGTCAAGTCAGTGAGTCGGGTCAGTGAGTCGGGTCAGTGAGTCGGGTGAGTGAGTTGGATTAGTGAGTCAGGTGAGTGAGTCGGGTAAAGGTGGAGCGAATGATTTCACTGAAGGCTGTCTGAGGTCCAGAACTTTCCTCAGTTCTCTGCTGCTCTGTAATGATTGTGTAACACTGAAGACTGATCAGTTGTGAGGAAACATCAGTGTGTGTAGTGTGGAGATGTGAAATGTGGTACAGACGTGTGAAATCACAGCCCATCCTGCTGCTGGGACGAATTGATATTCAGATCATCTCTCTTTTTAGCTGAAGCTAGAGACAGAGAGATAAATAATGAGCGACAGATCGTTTCCTTCCTTCATCACAGCAGCAGGTAAATTTGCAGATTAAACGGATGTCATCCTGATTTCTGTCCCATTTCTCACTCTGTGCTTTTGTCGATAATTCAGTTTTTATCCTTCATCTTTGTTGCTGTTGAATCCGCCATGATTCATTGTCGAGCACGCAGCTGAGCTAGCTTTTATTCCTCGTCTGTTACATCACTAAACGGCAGATCACTGCAAAGGATCTGCAAATGCAGCTGAAAAACACAGCCTTCATTACAGAGAGTTTTAAAGACACAGACGGTGAATCATTCCACATCTTCAGTCAGACCCCCACCCCAGCTACAGAGAAGGCTTAAAATATATACTTTATAAAAAACAGAACATCAGTGAAAGAGGAATAAATAAAAATATCTGGAATTAAATTAGCTAGCAGGTTACACCAGAATTAGTAGAACGAGCTGTTACTATAGAAACGATAACGTATCAGAACAAGTGCATTAATATAAACCTACACCCTGTCAGAGCTGCTGTTCAAGAGAATTGATCAACACCTTCTGACCAACCAGAGTCCAGAACTCAACTTCATATTCTTCATATATGTTGGTGAGGATGGAGGTGATAAGACAATCCTCTTTTAGTAATTCCTCTCATATATTAATTTTTTACCACCATCATTTATTCTCTCTCTCTCTCTCTCTCTCTCTCTGATTGCAAAGTGAATTTTAGATGTTTGGAGAAGAAGAAAGTGCTGTAATTCCCCCATGCTTGTTCTCTCTTCTGTGTTCTCCTGATGCAAATGAAACATTCCTTCATCTCTGTTCTCAGGTTTAATCACAGCAGACATCAGGTTCCTCAGCTCTGGCATGGACACCCATCTCACACTACATGTCCAGGGTTGCTGCTCATTGTCCACAAACAGATGTGAAGTCTGAAAGTCTGACAGAATGAGAGAGGGAGTGAGGGAGAGAATGATGATATGAGACGAGGAGGAAGAGGAAAGGCGTGTGTGGGCTTTTTAAGAAGTCTGACCAACACGTCTTTTCCTCTACCTTAGCTCATTGCTCCTCTCACTTCTGTGGCCTGTTGCCATGGGAACACAGCTGCAGCACCAGAGTCGTGAGTTGGAGAGTTGAGAGGTTTCTACTTAGTAAACACGCTCACGGGTCCTCATTGGGCTGAGGATCCAATGACAGGCTGCACAACTCTCTCACTGCACAATCGCAGAAGAAAAATCACTCAAACCCCTCAGAGCTGGACAGCGTTCCTCAGCAGAGCCGCTGTGGAGCGTCACCTGCCAGGAACCTACTGCTGCTCAGCCTTCACTCAGTCACATCCCTGTTTACATTCTCACACAAACCGAAACACACAGTGATGGGCAGGAGCTGCAGGTTTAAATCCCAGCTCACAGTTCACCAACCAAACATTTCAAATCAGAACCCTGATGAAGGATAGAGGATGATTAACACACTGTACAGGCTGTAAGATGGGCTTCAGTCCTTCACGTGTACAACATTATAATAAAATGCAGTAAGTGTCAGTGCTGGACTGAGCATTAAACACCACATTGATCATGTCTGATCCTGTGGTGGTCCATTTCCACCAATAGTGTAGGGGGTGCCAAAACTTTGCACAGAGAAACAACTGGACTATAGTCAGTAATTGTAAACCAACAGAGTGACCTGAGTCTGATAAACTGATGGACTTCTACAGGGACTTGGTGGATGATGGATGGTGTCATGGTTCATTCATTCATCATCAGGAAGCACTTTGCCCTGGTCAGGGTCACATGTGATCCGGAGTCCATCCCAGGAACACTGGGTGTGAAGTGGGAATGCATCCTGGACAGGACACCGTGCACACACTCATTCACACCTTGGGGACAACTTCGTAGAGCCAGTCCATCTACCTGCACGTTTTGGGAAGTGGGAGGAAAGTGGAGAACCCAGAGGAAACCCTCATGCATATGGGGAGAAGATGTGAAACTCCACTCAGACAGAAACCCGAGCTCAGGATGGAAGTTGCAGTTGTGAGGAGACAGTACCACACACTGCCCTGGGATGATGGTCTACACTGAATGTATTTAATTATGATATTCAAAGTGTAAGATTGCTGTTTACTTTGGCTGTTCCTTGAGGATTACACTTCAGAGTGAAGGTTATCTCAGGCCAGTAGTTAGAGTCAATAATAAGGTCATTCATCAGTGTGTGTGTGTGTGTGTGTGTGTGTGTGTGTGTGTGTGTGTCTGGCCTTCAGCTGTAAGACCATCTGTATTGTGTCTCCATTTTGTCCACCACAGTCATTTTGTTGAGCTCCACCACCTCACCTTCCTTTCCAGTGAAACTCAGCCAGAAGAATATCAGTAACTATCTTCAGTGGTTCCAGCTGTGGCACATTCTTATCAATGTCTGATGGTGTACCTCATGTAGATGCAGCAGCTCTTTTGAGTTCTTGCTCCTTGATGGTTGTGAGTGCCAGACTGTTTCTCATGTTGACTCTCATGTCTCAGTGATGTTTATCATCAGATCACTGTGTGTGAAAAGCTCAGAGAAGATGGAGTGGAATAGTAGAACCTGGAAAATATTTTTAAAGCTTTTATATCTCACTGGTTCTTCAAAACCTTGTGGTAGGGAGTGTGGTACTGATTGGTGGTGTGATAAGACTCTTTAGGTAGGTGGGGCTGTGTTTTGATGGTTTAAATCTGATGCAGAAGCTCCAGGAGGTCTGTGGAACTGCAAAAGTGCAGCAGTGGGGTGATGTGGGAGAACTTGCAGAGCACGCATCTTTAAGCTGTATTGTGGATCAGCTGCAGGAGAAAAGCTTTCAGGCGTTGAGTCTTGAGATGATGAGCAACTGAACAAACACCTGAATGACCTGTGTGGGCTAAAATGTCCTCCTGATCCTTCTGATGTTCTAAATAAGAAATCTAAATGAACAAGTCAAGAGAGATGTGAGGAGAGAAGGATCCATGTTTTCCAGATCTATACTGAGGTTTCATCATTAGTGTTTTAAATGTGATCTAAGAGTTTCTCCAGGGAGATAATATGGTCTTGAAATCAGATGTCTCCACTCTCATAATCAGTTAGAAGTGGTGTTTCAGCCCGGTGAATAGTTGAAGAAGCATGGCTGATGATTGGTTGGAAGGAGAAACACTGGCCCATTTTGGAGAAGAATGAAGAACAGTGCTATGGAGAAGCAGATGTGTGCATTTGATTCTCTTTTCTTTGAATTGAACAGGTAGACGCCACAGTCATGGAGTTTTCCTGGAATACCTTTATCATTTCATTTGGGGGGCAACACGGTGGGACATGTCATCTTCTCACAGTTCCAGCTTCCATCCTGATCTCAGATTCCTGTCTATGTGGAGTTTCGTATGTTCTCCCCGTAGTCAGGTGGGCTTCCTCAGGGTTCTCGGGTTTTCTCCCAAAAACATGTCAGTGTTGATCGTGAAGTGAAATTCCTCCTGAGCGTGAATGAGTGCGTCCCATCCAGCCAGGGTATAGTCCTACCGTACCTCATGCCCGGTATTCCTGGGAGAGCCTCCGGATCCATCACCACCATGACCAAGATAAAGCTCTTATTGATGATGAATGATGAGCTTGATCATCTCACTTTTCGTTGTGACGTTGTGTCAGAGATGAAAAACGTGTCGGTGATGATCATCACAGTCAGGTTTCTGAGATTCTTCATCCTGCATCAGCATCTTTATCCTGATGTGAATTTTTGTTGACTAAAATAACAAGATGGAATTTATGGGTTTGTGTCGAAAGATGTTGAATGACGTTGCCATAAGGGGGCGTGGCCATGTCTGGCGATCATAGCAACAGCCCTCATCCGGATGATGGATTTAAACAGAACACCATCTCCTGCAGTGAACTTCTGATTCTACAGACAGAAAAATCCTGATTTCTTTCATTCACTTTTGATCATGAAGAACAAACTCATCTGAGATTCTCTCTCTCTCTCTCTCTCCATCACACCGCCGTTTCATTCATCCGAGCTCCGTGTTCTGCTCCAGCCCGCGCCAGGCACAGGTAGGGGCTTCAATCCCATCCACACTCCGCTTTCCGCTCGCGGCTCCTCTGTGGAAAAATCCGACAGGAGTGTGTGTTGTATAAATGATGTGTGTGTGTGTGTGTTGTATAAATGATGTGTGTGTGTGTTGTATAAATGATGTGTGTGTGTGTGTGTGTTGTATAAATGATGTGTGTGTGTGTTGTATAAATGATGTGTGTGTGTGTGTGTGTTGTATAAATGATGTGTGTGTGTGTGTGTGTTGTATAAATGATGTGTGTGTGTGTGTGTAGGCTGGGATTAATGTGGTGTCGGGGGTTAGTGCGCAGTCTGAACACACTGTGTATCACCAACATCATTTTACCGCTTTAACGCAGATCTCTCTCTCTCTCTCTCTCTCTGTGTGTGTGTGTGTGTGTGAGATGGGCAGTTTAAAATCGTGGTGAATAATGTGTGGTGCACATGTAGAGTTCTTCCGTGCAGATGTGTGTGTGTGTGTGTGTGTGTGGATGGAGAGATTCGGACACTGACAGATGTGAGGAGAGGATTTCGGTATTAAACCCTCAGCAGGGTCTGTTGGTGTGTGTGTGTGTGTGTGTGTGTAATGAGAGAAATGCGCGGTGATTTTAACGCCTTCCCTCGGGTGTGTGAGCAGTGAGAGAACTGCGTAGTGTAGAATTACTGCTGTGTGTGTGTGAGGTTGTAATGCTTCTTCTTCTGAGGTTATGAGTAAAAATCCACACACTGAGTGAATTTTAATCAGAAATGTCACAGTTAATCCTCATCAGTGGAAATATTTTGAATTAGAAATTTTTCAGAAATTACACTGAGTCTGTTTCTGTGGTTGATAATTAAAGAGTCAGATTAAACAAAACCATGCCGTGTTTGGATGTTAGAATTAAAATATTTACTTCAATGTGACGCTCAAGAGATTTTTTTCCAGTTTGTTGGAAAATTATTTTATTTATTGTTTCATCAATTAAATCCCCTGCACTTTCATAAACACTTTTACTGAACATAAATTCAACAATAATCTGCATTTTGGGAAATTCCTCTGTCAGAATTTCTGCTGATGAACAGAAATGAATGTGTAAAATTTCCTGAATGCAGCTAATGTGGACCTGAGAGTGTGAGTTGAGTTGGAGAGTTAGTGTCAGGAGACTGACCTGTCCGTCATCACGGCACATTAACATCACAAATCTTTATCTGGAAATGAGTTTTTCACTGATGTGGTCGTGAAGTGGGCAGAGCTTATAAAGCCTTCTTTAAATTTGCGATGACTGACAGAATGGGATGGACGCAAACATGATTTTGTTTGATATTTTTCTGACTACAGTTTGAAAGATGTTTACAGATGATAGTGATTTTATCCAAAAACTGAAAAATTATGAATGTAGCCAAAATCATAATTTCGACCTGCAGTGTTTCGTCTTAAACACCATGACTGATGTCCTCACACGTGTCCTATGAAGTTTGGAGTGGCTTTCAAATCCAATATCAACAGGATTCTCTGTCTCTTGCGTGGCTCAGAGACGATGATGAAGACGTGTGATAGCCCATCCCCCACTCTCAGGGTAAACTGTGTATTTTCTGTTATTTTGCTGTAACAGTGTCGTGTGTGAACGGGAATAAAACGGTAAAGTGGGAACGTCATTCTTTCCCACTGTCGACCCAGAAACATTCATGGAGATCTTCCCAGTGGGAATCGGAACCATCAGATTGACGTGTCATGATGGTGGTGACGTTGCTGGCAGTGATGTAAATGATGATGTAATGATGTTGCGACGGCACTCACACTGCTTCGGTGTAAAACAATTGGTGGTGACTGAGAACAACAAGCAGAGAAAACATCAGCAGATACAGAGGGAGACATGGTCCAACACACAGGGGACATGATCCAACATCGAACACGGAGAGAGGAACCACACACAGGAGAGAAGTGGATATAAAGCTTGTTTTTCGTGTCCATACACACTGACGAGAAAGATTCATTTATAAACAGCACACAATATCACATCAACAACAGGAACTAATAATAGAATAAAACAGTTATAACAATATACTGGAATAAAAGTGACGTGAATGTGCTCTCTCTCTCTCTCTTCCTCTCTCTGTCTGTCTGTCTGTCTGTCTGTCTGTCTGTCTGTCTGTCTGTCTGTCCCTCTCTGTCTGTCTGTCTGTCTGTCTGTCTGTCTGTCCCTCTCTCTCTCTCTCTGTCTGTCTGTCTGTCTGTCCCTCTCTCTCTCTCTGTCTGTCTGTCTGTCTGTCTGTCTGTCTGTCCCTCTCTCTCTCTGGATTCTGACGTTTCCACTTAACATTATCATCAGGGTTGAGATGTGGAGATGTGAGTGCGAAAACCTTTTATTCACACAGAACAAAACAGCAGACGTGAAAACGCGACAGTAGGAGTGAGGAACAAAACCAGCATCAGGAGGGAAAATAACAACAAACACAAGACACACTAACAGAAGGCGGGGCTTAAATAAGGAGAGGAATACGTGAAAGTGAAATCAGGTGTGTGTGTGTGTGTGTGTGTGTGTGTGTGTGTGTGTGTGTGTGTGTGTGTGTGTGAATTGTAGTTGCTTGCATGCTTGAGTGAGTCAGTGGATGTGGCGTCTCACTGTATCACAAAAATATAAATACAGTGGTGCTTGAAAGTTTGTGAACCCTTTAGAATTTTCTATATTTCTGCATAAATATGACCTAAAACATCATCAGATTTTCACACAAGTCCTAAAAGTAGATAAAGAGAACCCAGTTAAACAAATGAGACAAAAATATTATACTTGGTCATTTATTTATTGAGGAAAATGATCCAATATTACATATCTGTGAGTGGCAAAAGTATGTGAACCTCTAGGATTAGCAGTTAATTTGAAGGTGAAATTAGAGTCAGGTGTTTTCAATCAATGGGATGACAATCAGGTGTGAGTGGGCACCCTGTTTTATTTAAAGAACAGGGATCTATCAAAGTCTGATCCTGACAATACATGTTTGTGGAAGTGTATCATGGCACGAACAAAGGAGATTTCTGAGGACCTCAGAAAAAGCGTTGTTGATGCTCATCAGGCTGGAAAAGGTTACAAAACCATCTCTAAAGAGTTTGGACTCCACCAATCCACAGTCAGACAGATTGTGTACAAATGGAGGAAATTCAAGACCATTGTTACCCTCCCCAGGAGTGGGCAACCAACAAAGATCACTCCAAGAGCAAGGCGTGTAATAGTCGGCGAGGTCACATAGGACTACTAGTTGCAGTTATTTCTGCACAAGGGGGTCACAGCAGATACTAAAAGCAACGGTTCACATACTTTTGCCACTCACAGATATGTAATATTGGAACATTTTCCTCAATAAATAAATGACCAAGTATAATATTTTTATCTCATTTGTTTAACTGGGTTCTCTTTATCTACTTGATTGATTTGATTTGATTGATTGATTGATTTGATTGATTACTTTATTCTGAACAATAAAGAAGAAAGATATAAAAATAAAAATTTAAATAAAAAATACAATAATCAAAACATCATCATAAACAAACAGAATAGCGTAGCCACAAGGCAATAACATAACAATGTTCAGAAAGGATTAGGAAGAAGTAATAACTTATCCAATCCTAACCCTCTATACCACCGCTAATCAAATGTCACTAACCCTAACCCTACTTTTAGGACTTGTGTGAAAATCTGATGATGTTTTAGGTCATATTTATGCAGAAATATAGAAAATTCTAAAGGGTTCACAAACTTTCAAGCACCACTGTATCTTTTACTTGAACAAAATAAATGTTCAGAAACAGGAAGAGACTCGGAGACGTGATGCAGCTCAACTCGTGCCATGTTGTGAACTCGCTCATGTCTCAGCTTGGGCTTTTCACTCCAGCGGACTCACCGCCTCATCAGTTATACGCCATGTCCGCTCTCACACGGGTCACACTTCGGAGCGTTCCGATAAATATAGTCAGGCGGGAAAACACCAGATCCGTAACTTCTCCGTTATGGAAGACTGAGTGAGAATGAACATGCGTTCTCTATTCCGTGTTGTTTTCACCTCAAACATTAACCGATTTCATCTGTGAAAGGGGCTCAAGGGAACTCTTGAGTGTCAGGTGGAAATGTGATTGCTGGGTCTGAGGTCATGTGTGAGGTCAAGGGTGAGGTCATGTGTGAGGTCAAGGGTGAGGTCATGTGTGAGGTCAAGGGTGAGATCATGTGTGAGGTCAAGGGTGAGGTCAGGGGTGAGGTCATGTTTGAGGTCAAGGGTGAGGTCATGTGTGAGGTCAGGGGTGAGGTCATGTGTGAGCTCCACTGAGAGAGCTGTCCCTCAGCTCGGATGTGGAACACACTGATATTAAAATGTCCAGAAGTGTTAAAGTCAGTGTGACTGGACTGGTGTTGTTTTCTCAAACATCATACATCTGTAATTTTACCATGTGAGATTCTCTCTCTCTCTCTCTCTCTCTCTCACACACACACACACACACACACACACACACACACACACACACACACACACACACACAGTATTTATTCATTTTTGTGGCTCCTGCCTCATATAGAGGCTGTACGGTATGAGCCACTGCATCATCGTGCTGTAAGAGTGTAACAGTCGCGCACTGCACATGCGCATACAGGTGTTCCTATTAAAATGGCCGGTGAGTGTATACAATTCGGTTCACCGTTCGAAATAAAGGACTAAAGAAATGGCTTTCAGACATGTTTATGGTTATTCCAGAGGGAAAGTGCGTTCCACTGAGCTCTAGCGTCGGGCCATTTCCGGGAAATAAGAGTTTGGGTCGTGGCGACAGCGTGTGTGTGTCAGCCTCGGCTCCGAGGGTTCAGTTTGGAAAACTGTAAGAGGGAAGAGTAGAATAATATAAAGTACAGACACTTGGTATATTTTACTTCTGTGATTTTTTAAATTGTTCATTTTAGAATAGAATAGAATAGAATAGAAAGCCTTTATTGTCATCACACAGAGTATAACAAGATTCAGAGCTGCTCCATAAAGTGCACACACACATAGAATAAAAAGAAAAGGTATGTACAATATACAAAATACAAAAACTACTACTGAACTACTAGTTACTATATACAGACACATTTGTATAGGTCCTGCATGGAGAATACACCCAAGACAAAGCACAGTAGATAAAACCTTAAGGGCAAGTAAAGTGGCTGATAGTAGCAGCATCCAGTGGTGTGCAACCATGTGTAACATAATTACAGTTCAAGTATATTGGCATTATAATAACAGTATATGCATACACATATATATATATATATATATATATATACACACACACACACACACACACACACACACACATATATACACATACATACACACACATATATATACATACACATATATACATATACATACATATATATATATACACATATACACATACACACAGCTCAAGTATATTGGCATTATTGGCATATTGTGCATAATTGGCATTATAATAACAGTATATACATACATACATATACACATACATATATACATATACACACATTATATATATATATATATATATATATATATATATATATATATATATATATATATACATACAGCTCAAGTATATTGGCATCAATACTCCAGTAGTATAAGTAAAGTGGCTAGTGATAGCAGCATTCAGTGATAAGGTGACATTTGTATTGACAGTGCAAAAAGACATGATGCAATACACACACACACACACACACACACACACACACACACACACACACAAGCATACACAAAGTTACCTTTTGAACAGTTCACAGGTAGGCCAGTTCACAAAGCACCAGTTCCTCAGTGCAGGCTGGAGTTGAGTATGGTGACTGCTTTAGGAAAGAAGCTGTCCCTGAGTCTGTTTGTTCTGGCCGGTATGGACCTGTATCGCCTGCCAGAGGGTAGCAGGTTGAACAGATGGAAGCCAGGGTGGGTGATGTCCCTTATGATGTTTTTTGCTCTGTTCAGACATCTAGAGTTGTAGATGTCAGTTAAGGAAGGCAGAGGGCTGCCGATGATCCTTTGTGCAGTGTTGGTCACCCTCTGCAGCCTCTTCCTGTCAGCCACTGTGCAGCTAGAGTGCCACACTGACACTGCGTAGGTCAGCAGACTCTCTATGGTGGAGCGGTAGAAGGTCACCAGCAGGCTTGTGCTCAGTTGCTCCTTCTTGAGCACTCTGAGGTAGTGTAGCCGCTGCTGGGCCTTCTTGACCAGGGCTGACGTGTTGGTTGACCAGGAGAGGTCAGCAGAGATGTGGACACCCAGGAATTTGAAGGTCTGCATTCGCTCAACACACTCGCCGTTGATATACAGGGGGGCAGGGGTAGCGCTGTTCCGCCGGAAGTCCAGGATGAGTTCCTTTGTCTTAGAGATGTTCAGTGCTAAGTTGTTGGTTGCACACCACCTCTCCAGGTTCAGGACCTCATCTCTGTAGGCCTCCTCGTTCCCCCCTGTTATCATCCCCACCACTGTTGTGTCGTCAGCGAATTTGACGATGATGTTCTCTGGGTGGGTTGCGCTGCAGTCGTATGTGTAGAGCGAGTACAGGAGTGGGCTCAGCACGCAGCCCTGCGGTGAGCCAGTGCTGAGGGTGCGGGCAGATGAAAGGTGGCGGCCCAGCTTCACCTGTTGGGGTCGGTTGATTAGAAAGTCTTTGATCCAGGAGCAGGTGGATGATGGGAGCCCCAGGCTGGTTAGCTTGGGGATCAGGATGTCCGGTATTATGGTGTTGAAAGCTGAGCTGTAGTCGATGAAGAGCATTCTGACATAGCTCCTTTGTCTCTCCAGATGGCTCAGCACAGAGTGGAGAGCAGTGGCTATTGCATCCTCAGTCGATCTGTTAGGCCTGTATGCAAACTGGTGGGGGTCCAGGGTGGGGGGGAGACAGCTTTTTATGTGGTGCAAGACCAGTTTCTCAAAGCACTTCGTTATGACGGGGGTGAGTGCTACGGGGCGGTAGTCGTTGAGGCTGGCTGTGGGTGACTTTTTGGGGACCGGGATGATGGTGGCAGACTTCAAACAGGTCGGGATGATGGCTTGTTCCAGTGACCTGTTGAAGATGTCCGTGAAGACCTGTGCAAGTTGGTCAGCACAGGCCTTGAGCACCTTCCCTGGTACGCCATCCGGGCCAGTTGCCTTCCTGGGGTTTACGGCCCGGAGCACCCGTCTCACATCCTCAGACTCGACCTTCAGAGTGAGCGGGGGAGTGCCAGTGATTGCTGTCGGTTGAAGTGGGGGTTGGGGTGGAGTGCTGGGGGGAGGTGTGAGCTGTAGTGGGAGCTGGGGAGATGGTCCGGGGGGTGGTTTGGCTGTGTGCTGCGCCTGAGCTTCAAAGCGGGCGAAGAAGCTGTTCAGCTCCTCCGCAAGTGCCGCATCTGAGTCCCCGGCTGACACAGCACAGCCCCTGTAGTTTGTTATTGCCTGAATGCCCTGCCACAGCTGCCCGGGGCTTGTCAGCTGCTCCTCAATCCTTCTCCTGTGGTCCGCTTTGGCTGCGCTGATGCCTTTCTTCAGGTCGGCCCGAGTCCTACTGTATAGCGCTCGGTCGCCGGATCTGAAGGCTGCATCCCGGGCACGTAGGAGTGCACGGACCTGGCCGGTCATCCATGGTTTCTCATTCGGGAACACCCGAATGGTCTTTACCACGGTGACCGTGTCAGTGCAGTGCTTGATGTAAGCTAGCACTGCATCCGTGTATGTGGCCAGGTCCTCGTGATGGAAAACTTCCCACTGTGTTCGTTCAAAGCAGTCCTGGAGTCGGGGGAGGGCGTCGTCAGGCCAGGTGGTAATTGTCCGTCTTTGTGGCTTTGATTGCCGGCTGAGGGGGGTGTATGCGGGGGGTAGGAACAGGGAGAAATGGTCAGACTGTCTGAGGTGGGGGAGGGGAATAGCTCTGTAGACATGTTTAAGGTTGGAATAAACATGGTCCAGAGTATTTACTCCCCTCGTTGCACACTTCACATGTTGGTAAAATTTAGGCAACACCGTTTTGAGGTTTGCCTTATTGAAGTCTCCTGCAATGATGTGCGCGCCGTTTGGGTAGGCTCGCTGGTGGTTGTTAATGTTGTTTGAGAGCAGAGAGAGAGCGGTTTTGATGTTAGCGTCCGGTGGGTTGTAGACTGCAGTGATGATAACAGCTGCTAGCTCCCTCGGCAGAAAGAAGGGTCTGCATCTTACGGACATGAACTCTAGGTCAGGAGAACAATGCTTGTCTAAGACTGTACTGTTGTTGCACCAACCTTCATTCACGTAAACGCAGAGCCCCCCTCCTCTGTTTTTCCCGGAGTCGCTATTCCTGTCCCATCTGTGTAGCGTGCGGCCTGCTAGCTGCACCGAAGCGTCGGGGATTAGCGGTTGTAGCCATGTCTCCGTTATAATGATTGCACAGCATTCACGAATGTAGCGGTTACCAGCAAGCTGTAATTCCAAGTCGTCCATTTTGTGTACCACGGATCTAGCATTGGAAAGAAAGAGGCTTGGTAGCGGAGGTTTGAGTGGCTGTTTCCTGAGCTTGTTCAGCAGGCCCGCTCTGCAGCCCCGTTTTTGCTTCCTCTCGCGTCTCCGCCTCCTTCGTCTGCCAGACCCGAAAACAATCCATGGAGACCCCGGTGCCCTCGCTATCTCCTCCGGAATGTTGTAAGCGCGATGAAAGTCATTTGAAATGATAATTTCTTGCCGAATGCCGATGTCTATCAGATCCATATGGGTGTATCTTGAGTTGAAGTCCGTAGGTGACGCGAAACAAACAGTTATAACACACAAAAAATACAAAAACGTGCACTTGAAAGGAGAGCTGTAAGCCGCTGCGTCCTGACGCGCCGCCATCTTCTTAACTTAATTTTTGGATTACGCTTCAATTTTGTGGCTCCTGCCTCAGAGAGTAAATATATATGCTGTATTTACTGTATGGACACGGGATCAGAAAACGTATTTATAACCCACATGGACCCATAGGGGACCGATATTTTTTCCAGGGTGATTAATACTTGGATGTTTATGTTTTGTGCCTTGATTAACAGTCCATGAACAAAAACCTCTGAAAATTCTGGGATTCAAACCCACAACCTCCTGATGGCTGATATCATCAGTCTGTTTTATTCAGAAGCAGAGAAATGTTTTGGAACAGTGTTAATGCTCTCAACCTTAAGCCATTTTTATTTATTTTGCTTTTTCAGATAAAATTCACGCACTGTAAGAGAATCGTCTGGTGGTGAGCGAGATGGGTTTCTTCATCAGAACTCATCACGGGACAGATTTAGTGTCACTGTGATCAAACACAGCCGAGGATGAAGTGTGTGTGAGTGAGAGATGTGATGAAAGTCTCAGAGTGTGAGCGCTGCTGCTACGACGCTCATCTAAAATCCACCAACAGGACGACGGCAAACTCACAGCACAGCGACAGATACGCAGCGGCGACGGAGAAACGTAAAGGAAACGCCACCAACACGGACTGAGAAATCTCCTCATTACCTCCAGCTCACTGTCAGCAGTGTGTGTGTGTGTGTGAAGCCATTCTCTGCACCAGCTGATTTGTGGATCACGCTGATTGATGACGTGAGCAGAATGTAGTGGTGGTGTTTAACGGCAGGTCTATCGTTAGGGGATCTTCAGTGTATAATCTGACACGGAGACACACACCGTCACACAGTCTGTTAGAGAATCACCACACACTTCATCCTACAGCATCTCACACAGTGTGAGGAGCATCATCTTCAGTCATCACACCACTTAAATCACGCCAAGGGAAAGCAGATTAAAAGTGCCTCACTCAGAATCTAGGACAAGGACAGGAGAGAAACTTTTATTTTGGAGAAATCTGAAGGTGTGTGTGTGTGTGTGTGTGTGTTCAGCAGGTGAGTGAATGAAGCCCATGGTGGAGACACATGTCACACTGCTGAGATAAATACAGTATTTACTCATTTAAAATCTCATTGTTTTAAAAATGCTCTTAGAAATATGTTCCGGTTCCACTGTGTTCCGGTTCTGCTCTTTGATCTCTAAGTTCTTGTTCTGGTTCCTGATCATTGTCTCTGATTATCACTGATCCTCCACACCCTGTATTAGAAGCACTCTCATTCGCTAGTGTGTGTGTGTGTGTGTGTGTGTGTGTGTGTTGAGCTCTGGTTTTAAGCTCTGTGTGTATAAAAGGGATCTTTCTACTTTCACTGTATTAAAGGCAGTAATTATGAGGCTGAACTGAACTTCTCTCTCTATCTCCTCTACTGAGACATCTCTAAAGACATGCAACACACACACACACACACACACACAATGTCCCAATGGGTCATCACTGAACTTCAATTAGAGCTTCATAATAACACAAAGAGCAGAGGGAGTGTGTGTGTGTGTGTGTGGGGGGGGGAGGGGTCAGAGAGACAGAAAGAGAGAGAGAGATGGTGGAGGAGGAAGATTCTCTGAAAAATAACTCCATTCTCTGTCTCAGTCTAAAAATAATACATTTTAATTTAGTAAACACAGAATAGTGTGTGTGTGTGTGTGTGTGTGTGTGCACGTGTGTGTGTGTGTGTGTGTGTGTGCACACGTGTGTGTGTGCATGTGCATGTGTGTGTCTGTGTGTGTGTGCACATGTGTGTGGGCATGCGCGTGTGTGTGTCTGTGTGTGTGTGCATGTGTGTGTGTGTGTGTGCACATGTGTGTGGGCATGCGCGTGTGTGTGTGTGTCTGTGTGTGTGTGCATGTGTGTGTGTGTGTGCACATGTGTGTGGGCATGCGCGTGTGTGTGTGTGGCTGTGTGTGTGTGTGTGTGTGTGTGTGTGTGTGTGCCCTCGAACCTTCCACATTTTTCAACTTTCATTTGCATTTTGTTTTATTCAGCAGAGCTCACAGCGAAATGCTGAGCACAACAACACACTTCTACAACATGAGCAAAAATCACACACACACCGGCGAGTGAGTACACGATGCACTCACTGCCCACTTTATTAGGAACACCCCACATCCACCTGCTGTTTTATGCAGTTCTCTAATCAGCCGATCCCTTGACAGCAGATCTCAATCGCTTGATCTCACAGTCAGGGCCGTAACCAGGATTTTTCAAATACCGAGGTCAAACATTGCGATACATCTTATTTGCCAAAAAAAAAGTCCTAATATGGTGACTTTTCATACATTTTGGAAACGAGTCAAAATCACAAGCCCAACAAGATGAAGATGTAGGTGAACATGTTTATTTTAACAATTTCAAAACTGCACGATCACAAAAGTATTTTGTGTGTGTGCGTGTGCGTGAGTGAGTGAGAGTTTGAGTACGTGATGGAGTGTGAGTG
>NC_083588.1:310000-312500 GCF_027579695.1 Neoarius graeffei
AGTGTGAGTGAGTGAGTTAGTGTGAGTGAGTGAGAATGAGTGTGTGAGTGAGTGAGTGAGTGAGTGAGTGAGTGAGTGAGTGAGAGTGAGTGAGTGTGAGTGAGAGAGAGTTTGAGTGATGGAGTGTGAGTGAGTGAGAGTGTGAGTGAGTGAGTTAGTGTGAGTGAGTGAGAATGAGTGAGAGTGAGTGAGTGAGTGAGTGAGTGAGAATGAGTGTGTGTGAGTGAGTGAGTGAGTGAGTGAGTGAGTGAGTGTGAGTTAGTGTGAGAATGAGTGAGTGAGAGTGAGTGAGTTAGAGAGAGTTTGAGTGATGAAGTGTGAGTGAGTGAGAGAGTGTGTGAGTGAGTGATTTAGTGTGAGTGAGTGAGAATGTGAGTGAGTGAGAGTGTGAGTGAGTGAGTTAGTGTGAGAATGAGAGTGAGTGAGAGTGAGTGAGTGAATGAGTTAGTGAGTGAGTGAGTGAGAGAGAGTTTGAGTGATGAAGTGTGAGTGAGTGAGAGTTTGAGTGATGGAGTGTGAGTGAGTGAGAGTTTGAGTGATGGAGTGTGAGTGAGTGAGTGAGTGAGAGAGTGAGTGACAGAGTGTGAGTGAGTGAGAATGAGTGTGTGCGAGTGAGTGAGTGAGTGAGTGAGTGAGTGAGTGAGTGAGAGTTTGAGTGATGGAGTGTGAGTGAGTGAGTGAGTGAGAGAGTGTGAGTGAGTGAGTGTGAGTGAGTTAGAATGAGTGTGTGCGAGTGAGTGAGTGAGAGTTTGAGTGATGGAGTGTGAGTGAGTTAGACAGTGTGAGTGAGTGAGTTAGTGTGAGTGAGTGAGAATGAGTGTGAGTGAGTGAGTGAGTGAGTGTGAGTGAGTGAGTTAGTGTGAGTGAGTGAGAATGAGTGTGTGTGAGTGAGTGTGAGTGAGTGAGAGAGAGTTGGAGTGATGGAGTGTGAGTGAGTGAGAGAGAGTGTGAGTGAGTGAGTGAGTGAGTGAGTGAGTGAGTGAGTGAGAGAGAGTTTGAGTGATGGAATTTGAGTGAGTGAGAGTTTGAGTGATGGAGTGTGAGTGAGTGAGAGTGTGAGTGAGTGAGTTAGTGTGAGTGAGTGAGAATGAGTGTGTGTGAGTGAGTGAGTGAGTGAGTGAGTGAGTTAGTGTGAGAATGAGTGAGTGAGTGAGTGAGTGAGAGTGAGTGAGAGAGAGTTTGAGTGATGGAGTGTGAGTAAGTGAGAGTTTGAGTGATGGAGTGTGAGTGAGTGTGAGTGAGTGAGAATGAGTGTGAGTGAGTGAGTGAGAGTGAGTGAGTTAGTGTGAGAATGTGTGAGTGAGTGAGAGTGAGTGAGTGAGTGAGTGAGTGAGAGAGAGTTTGAGTGATGGAGTGTGAGTGAGTGAGAGTGTGAGTGAGTGAGTGAGTGTGAGTGAGTGAGAATGAGTGTGAGTGAGTGAGTGAGTGAGTGAGTGAGTGAGTGAGAGTTTGAGTGATGAAGTGTGAGTGAGTGAGAGTTTGAGTGATGGAGTGTGAGTGAGAGAGTGAGTGAGTGAGTTAGTGTGAGTGAGTGAGAATGTGAGTGAGTGAGTGAGTGAGTGAGTGAGAGTGTGAGTGAGTGAGTTAGTGTGAGTGAGTGAGAAGGCGTGTGTGTGAGTGAGAGTGAGTGAGTGAGTGAGAGTGAGTGAGTGTGAGAATGAGTGAGTGAGTGAGTGAGTGAGTGATGGAGTGTGAGTGAGTGAGAATGTGAGTGAGTGAGAGTGTGAGTGAGTGAGTTAGTGTGAGAATGAGAGTGAGTGAGAGTGAGTGAGTGAATGAGTGAGTGAGTGATGGAGTGTGAGTGAGTGAGTGAGTGAGTGAGTGAGAGAGTGTGAGTGAGTGAGTGTGAGTGAGTTAGAATGAGTGTGTGCGAGTGAGTGAGTGAGTGAGTGAGAGTTTGAGTGATGGAGTGTGAGTGAGTTAGACAGTGTGAGTGAGTGAGTTAGTGTGAGTGAGTGAGAATGAGTGTGAGTGAGTGAGTGAGTGAGTGAGTGTGAGTGAGTGAGTTAGTGTGAGTGAGTGAGAATGAGTGTGTGTGAGTGAGTGAGTGAGTGTGAGTGAGTGAGAGAGAGTTGGAGTGATGGAGTGTGAGTGAGTGAGAGAGAGTGTGAGTGAGTGAGTTAGTGTGAGTGAGTGAGAATGAGTGTGAGTGAGTGAGTGAGTGAGTGAGTGAGTGAGTGAGTGAGTGAGTGAGAGAGAGTTTGAGTGATGGAGTGTGAGTGAGTGAGAGTTTGAGTGATGGAGTGTGAGTGAGTGAGTGTGAGTGAGAGTGAGTGAATGAGTGAGTGAGTGAGAGTGAGTGAGAGAGCGTGTGAGTGAGTGAGTGAGTGAGTGAGTGAGTGAGTTAGTGTGAGTGAGTGAGAATGAGTGTGTGTGAGTGAGTGAGTGAGTGAGTGAGTGAGTGAGTGAGTGAGTGAGTGTGAGTGAGTTAGTGTGAGAATGAGTGAGTGAGAGTGAGTGAGTGAGTGAGTGAGTGAGTGAGTGAGAGAGAGTTTGAGTA
>NC_083588.1:317500-320000 GCF_027579695.1 Neoarius graeffei
AGTGTGACAATGAGTGAGTGAGAGTTTGAGTGATGGAGTGTGAGTGAGTGAGACAGTGTGAGTGAGTGAGTTAGTCTGTGTGAGTGAGTGAGTGAGTGAGTGAGTGAGTGAGTGAGAATGAGTGTGTGTGAGTGAGTGAGTGTGAGTGAGTGAGAGTTTGAGTGATGAAGTGTGAGTGAGTGAGAGTTTGAGTGATGGAGTGTGAGTGAGTGAGAGAGAGTGTGAGTGAGTGAGTTAGTGTGAGTGAGTGAGAATGAGTGTGTGTGAGTGAGTGAGTGAGTGAGTGAGTGAGTGAGTTAGTGTGAGAATGAGTGAGTGAGTGAGTGAGAGTGAGTGAGAGAGAGTTTGAGTGATGGAGTGTGAGTAAGTGAGAGTTTGAGTGATGGAGTGTGAGTGAGTGTGAGTGAGTGAGAATGAGAGTGAGTGAGTGAGTGAGTGAGTGAGTGAGTGAGTGAGAGTGAGTGAGTTAGTGTGAGAATGTGTGAGTGAGTGAGAGTGAGTGAGTGAGTGAGTGAGTGAGAGTTTGAGTGATGGAGTGTGAGTGAGTGAGAGAGAGTGTGAGTGAGTGAGTGAGTGTGAGTGAGTGAGAATGAGTGTGAGTGAGTGAGTGAGTGAGTGAGTGAGTGAGAGTTTGAGTGATGAAGTGTGAGTGAGTGAGAGTTTGAGTGATGGAGTGTGAGTGAGAGAGTGAGTGAGTGAGTTAGTGTGAGTGAGTGAGAATGTGAGTGAGTGAGTGAGTGAGTGAGTGAGTGAGTGAGAGTGTGAGTGAGTGAGTTAGTGTGAGTGAGTGAGAAGGCGTGTGTGTGAGTGAGAGTGAGTGAGTGAGTGAGTGAGTGAGTGAGAGTGAGTGAGTGTGAGAATGAGTGAGTGAGTGAGTGAGTGAGTGAGAGTGAGTGAGAGAGAGTTTGAGTGATGGAGTGTGAGTGAGTGAGTTAGTGTGAGTGAGTGAGAATGAGTGAGTGAGTGAGTGAGTGAGTGTGAGTGAGAGAGAGTTTGAGTGATGGAGTGTGAGTGAGTGAGAGTGTGAGTGAGTGAGTTAGTGTGAGTGAGTGAGAATGAGTGAGAGTGAGTGAGTGAGTGAGTGAGTGAGAATGAGTGAGTGAGTGAGTGAGTGAGTGAGAATGAGTGTGAGTGAGTGAGTGAGTGAGTGAGTGAGTGAGAGAGTGAGTGAGTGAGAGAGTGTGAGTGAGAATGAGTGTGTGAGTGTGTGAGTGAGTGAGTGAGTTAGTGTGAGAATGAGTGAGTGAGAGTGAGTGAGTGAGAGAGAGTTTGAGTGATGAAGTGTGAGTGAGTGAGAGTTTGAGTGATGGAGTGTGAGTGAGTGAGTGAGAGAGTGTGTGAGTGAGTGATTTAGTGTGAGTGAGTGAGAATGTGAGTGAGTGAGTGAGTGAGTGAGTGAGTGAGAGTGTGAGTGAGTGAGTTAGTGTGAGAATGAGAGTGAGTGAGTGTGAGTGAGAGAGTTTGAGTGATGAAGTGTGAGTGAGTGAGAGTTTGAGTGATGGAGTGTGAGTGAGTGAGAGTTTGAGTGATGGAGTGTGAGTGAGTGAGTGAGTGAGTGAGTGAGTGAGTGAGTGAGAGAGTGTGAGTGAGTGTGAGTGAGTGAGAATGAGTGTGTGCGAGTGAGTGAGTGAGTGAGTGAGTGAGTGTGATTGAGTGAGTGAGTGAGTGAGTTAGTGTGACAATGAGTGAGTGAGAGTTTGAGTGATGGAGTGTGAGTGAGTGAGACAGTGTGAGTGAGTGAGTTAGTCTGTGTGAGTGAGTGAGTGAGTGAGTGTGAGTGAGTGAGAATGAGTGTGTGTGAGTGAGTGAGTGAGTGAGTGAGTGAGTGAGTGAGTGAGTGTGAGTGAGTGAGAGTGAGTGAATGAGTGAGTGAGTGAGTGAGTGAGAGTGAGTGAGAGAGAGTTTGAGTGATGGAGTGTGAGTGAGTGAGAGAGTGTGAGTGAGTGAGTTAGTGTGAGAATGAGTGTGAGTGAGTGAGTGAGTGAGTGAGTGAGTGAGTGAGAGTTTGAGTGATGGAGTGTGAGTGAGTGAGAGTTTGAGTGATGGAGTGTGAGTGAGTGAGAGAGAGTGTGAGTGAGTGAGTTAGTGTGAGAATGAGTGAGTGAGAGTGAGTGAGAGAGAGTGAGTGATGAAGTGTCAGTAAGTGAGAGTTTGAGTGATGGAGTGTGAGTGAGTGTGAGTGAGTGAGAATGAGTGTGAGTGAGTGAGTGAGTGAGTGAGTGAGTGAGAGTGAGTGAGTTAGTGTGAGAATGTGTGAGTGAGTGAGAGTGAGTGAGTGAGAGTTTGAGTGATGGAGTGTGAGTGAGTGAGAGTGTGAGTGAGTGAGTTAGTGTGAGAATGAGTGTGAGTGAGTGAGTGAGTGAGTGAGTGAGTGAGTGAGTGAGAGTGAGTGAGAGAGAGTTTGAGTGATGGAGTGTGAGTGAGTGAGAGAGTGTGAGTGAGTGAGTTAGTGTGAGAATGAGTGTGAGTGAGTGAGTGAGTGAGTGAGTGAGTGAGTGAG
>NC_083588.1:325000-405000 GCF_027579695.1 Neoarius graeffei
TGAGTGTGAGTGAGAGAGAGTTTGAGTGATGAAGTGTGAGTGAGTGAGAGTTTGAGTGATGGAGTGTGAGTGAGTGAGAGTTTGAGTGATGGAGTGTGAGTGAGTGAGTGAGTGAGTGAGTGAGTGAGTGAGAGAGTGTGAGTGAGTGTGAGTGAGTGAGAATGAGTGTGTGCGAGTGAGTGAGTGAGTGAGTGAGTGAGTGAGTGTGATTGAGTGAGTGAGTGAGTGAGTTAGCGTGACAATGAGTGAGTGAGAGTTTGAGTGATGGAGTGTGAGTGAGTGAGACAGTGTGAGTGAGTGAGTTAGTCTGTGTGAGTGAGTGAGTGAGTGAGTGAGTGAGTGAGTGAGTGTGAGTGAGTGAGAATGAGTGTGTGTGAGTGAGTGAGTGAGTGTGAGTGAGTGAGAGTGAGTGAATGAGTGAGTGAGTGAGTGAGTGAGTGAGAGTGAGTGAGAGAGAGTTTGAGTGATGGAGTGTGAGTGAGTGAGAGAGTGTGAGTGAGTGAGTGAGTGAGTGAGTTAGTGTGAGAATGAGTGTGAGTGAGTGAGTGAGTGAGTGAGTGAGAGAGAGTTTGAGTGATGGAGTGTGAGTGAGTGAGAGTTTGAGTGATGGAGTGTGAGTGAGAGAGAGTGTGAGTGAGTGAGTTAGTGTGAGAATGAGTGAGAGTGAGTGAGAGAGAGTGAGTGATGAAGTGTCAGTAAGTGAGAGTTTGAGTGATGGAGTGTGAGTGAGTGTGAGTGAGTGAGAATGAGTGTGAGTGAGTGAGTGAGTGAGTGAGTGAGAGTGAGTGAGTTAGTGTGAGAATGTGTGAGTGAGTGAGAGTGAGTGAGTGAGTGAGAGTTTGAGTGATGGAGTGTGAGTGAGTGAGAGAGAGTGTGAGTGAGTGAGTTAGTGTGAGAATGAGTGTGAGTGAGTGAGTGAGTGAGTGAGTGAGTGAGTGAGTGAGTGAGTGAGAGTGAGTGAGAGAGAGTTTGAGTGATGGAGTGTGAGTGAGTGAGAGAGTGTGAGTGAGTGAGTTAGTGTGAGAATGAGTGTGAGTGAGTGAGTGAGTGAGTGAGTGAGTGAGTGAGTGAGTGAGAGAGAGTTTGAGTGATGGAGTGTGAGTGAGTGAGAGTTTGAGTGATGGAGTGTGAGTGAGTGAGTGAGTGAGTGTGATTGAGTGAGTGAGTGAGTTAGTGTGACAATGAGTGAGTGAGAGTTTGAGTGATGGAGTGTGAGTGAGTGAGACAGTGTGAGTGAGTGAGTTAGTCTGTGTGAGTGAGTGAGTGAGTGAGTGAGTGAGTGAGTGAGTGAGTGAGAATGAGTGTGTGTGAGTGAGTGAGTGTGAGTGAGTGAGAGTGAGTGAGTGAGTGAGTGAGTGAGTGAGAGTTTGAGTGATGAAGTGTGAGTGAGTGAGAGTTTGAGTGATGGAGTGTGAGTGAGTGAGAGAGAGTGTGAGTGAGTGAGTTAGTGTGAGTGAGTGAGAATGAGTGTGTGTGAGTGAGTGAGTGAGTGAGTGAGTGAGTGAGTGAGTTAGTGTGAGAATGAGTGAGTGAGTGAGTGAGAGTGAGTGAGAGAGAGTTTGAGTGATGGAGTGTGAGTAAGTGAGAGTTTGAGTGATGGAGTGTGAGTGAGTGTGAGTGAGTGAGAATGAGAGTGAGTGAGTGAGTGAGTGAGTGAGTGAGAGTGAGTGAGTTAGTGTGAGAATGTGTGAGTGAGTGAGAGTGAGTGAGTGAGTGAGTGAGTGAGAGTTTGAGTGATGGAGTGTGAGTGAGTGAGAGAGAGTGTGAGTGAGTGAGTGAGTGTGAGTGAGTGAGAATGAGTGTGAGTGAGTGAGTGAGTGAGTGAGTGAGTGAGAGTTTGAGTGATGAAGTGTGAGTGAGTGAGAGTTTGAGTGATGGAGTGTGAGTGAGAGAGTGAGTGAGTGAGTTAGTGTGAGTGAGTGAGAATGTGAGTGAGTGAGTGAGTGAGTGAGTGAGTGAGTGAGAGTGTGAGTGAGTGAGTTAGTGTGAGTGAGTGAGAAGGCGTGTGTGTGAGTGAGAGTGAGTGAGTGAGTGAGTGAGTGAGTGAGAGTGAGTGAGTGTGAGAATGAGTGAGTGAGTGAGTGAGTGAGTGAGTGAGAGTGAGTGAGAGAGAGTTTGAGTGATGGAGTGTGAGTGAGTGAGTTAGTGTGAGTGAGTGAGAATGAGTGAGTGAGTGAGTGAGTGAGTGAGTGTGAGTGAGAGAGAGTTTGAGTGATGGAGTGTGAGTGAGTGAGAGTGTGAGTGAGTGAGTTAGTGTGAGTGAGTGAGAATGAGTGAGAGTGAGTGAGTGAGTGAGTGAGTGAGAATGAGTGAGTGAGTGAGTGAGTGAGTGAGAATGAGTGTGAGTGAGTGAGTGAGTGAGTGAGAGAGTGAGTGAGTGAGAGAGTGTGAGTGAGAATGAGTGTGTGAGTGTGTGAGTGAGTGAGTGAGTTAGTGTGAGAATGAGTGAGTGAGAGTGAGTGAGTGAGAGAGAGTTTGAGTGATGAAGTGTGAGTGAGTGAGAGTTTGAGTGATGGAGTGTGAGTGAGTGAGTGAGAGAGTGTGTGAGTGAGTGATTTAGTGTGAGTGAGTGAGAATGTGAGTGAGTGAGTGAGTGAGTGAGAGTGTGAGTGAGTGAGTTAGTGTGAGAATGAGAGTGAGTGAGTGTGAGTGAGAGAGTTTGAGTGATGAAGTGTGAGTGAGTGAGAGTTTGAGTGATGGAGTGTGAGTGAGTGAGAGTTTGAGTGATGGAGTGTGAGTGAGTGAGTGAGTGAGTGAGTGAGTGAGTGAGTGAGTGAGTGAGAGAGTGTGAGTGAGTGTGAGTGAGTGAGAATGAGTGTGTGCGAGTGAGTGAGTGAGTGAGTGAGTGAGTGTGATTGAGTGAGTGAGTGAGTGAGTGAGTTAGTGTGACAATGAGTGAGTGAGAGTTTGAGTGATGGAGTGTGAGTGAGTGAGACAGTGTGAGTGAGTGAGTTAGTCTGTGTGAGTGAGTGAGTGAGTGAGTGTGAGTGAGTGAGAATGAGTGTGTGTGAGTGAGTGAGTGAGTGAGTGAGTGAGTGAGTGAGTGTGAGTGAGTGAGAGTGAGTGAATGAGTGAGTGAGTGAGTGAGTGAGAGTGAGTGAGAGAGAGTTTGAGTGATGGAGTGTGAGTGAGTGAGAGAGTGTGAGTGAGTGAGTTAGTGTGAGAATGAGTGTGAGTGAGTGAGTGAGTGAGTGAGTGAGTGAGTGAGAGTTTGAGTGATGGAGTGTGAGTGAGTGAGAGTTTGAGTGATGGAGTGTGAGTGAGTGAGAGAGAGTGTGAGTGAGTGAGTTAGTGTGAGAATGAGTGAGTGAGAGTGAGTGAGAGAGAGTGAGTGATGAAGTGTCAGTAAGTGAGAGTTTGAGTGATGGAGTGTGAGTGAGTGTGAGTGAGTGAGAATGAGTGTGAGTGAGTGAGTGAGTGAGTGAGTGAGAGTGAGTGAGTTAGTGTGAGAATGTGTGAGTGAGTGAGAGTGAGTGAGTGAGAGTTTGAGTGATGGAGTGTGAGTGAGTGAGAGTGTGAGTGAGTGAGTTAGTGTGAGAATGAGTGTGAGTGAGTGAGTGAGTGAGTGAGTGAGTGAGTGAGTGAGAGTGAGTGAGAGAGAGTTTGAGTGATGGAGTGTGAGTGAGTGAGAGAGTGTGAGTGAGTGAGTTAGTGTGAGAATGAGTGTGAGTGAGTGAGTGAGTGAGTGAGTGAGTGAGAGAGAGTTTGAGTGATGGAGTGTGAGTGAGTGAGAGTTTGAGTGATGGAGTGTGAGTGAGTGAGTGAGTGAGTGAGTGAGTGAGTGTGATTGAGTGAGTGAGTGAGTTAGTGTGACAATGAGTGAGTGAGAGTTTGAGTGATGGAGTGTGAGTGAGTGAGACAGTGTGAGTGAGTGAGTTAGTCTGTGTGAGTGAGTGAGTGAGTGAGTGAGTGAGTGAGAATGAGTGTGTGTGAGTGAGTGAGTGTGAGTGAGTGAGAGTGAGTGAATGAGTGAGTGAGTGAGTGAGTGAGTGAGTGAGTGAGTGAGAGTTTGAGTGATGAAGTGTGAGTGAGTGAGAGTTTGAGTGATGGAGTGTGAGTGAGTGAGAGAGACTGTGAGTGAGTTAGTGTGAGTGAGTGAGAATGAGCGTGAGTGAGTGAGAGAGTGAGTGAGTGAATTAGTGTGAGTGAGTGAGAAGGCGTGTGTATGAGTGAGAGTGAGTGAGTGAGTGATTTAGTGTGAGAATGCGTGAGTGTGTGAGAGTTTGAGTGATGGAGTGTGAGTGAGTGAGTTAGTGTGAGTGAGTGAGAATGAGTGTGTGTGAGTGAGTGAGAGTGAGTGAGTGAGTGAGTGAGAGAGAGTGTGAGTGAGTGAGTGAGTGAGTGAGTGTGAGTGAGTGAGTGACTCAGTGAGTGAGTGAGAGAGAGTTTGAGTGATGGAGTGTGAGTGAGTGAGAGTGTGAGTGAGTGAGTTAGTGTGAGTGAGTGAGAATGAGTGAGAGTGAGTGAGTGAGTGAGTGTGAGTGAGTGAGTGAGTGAGTGAGTGAGTGAGTGAGAATGAGTGTGAGTGAGTGAGTGAGTGAGTTAGTGTGAGAATGTGTGAGTGAGTGAGAGTGAGTGAGTGAGAGAGAGGTTGAGTGATGGAGTGTGAGTGAGTGAGAGTTTGAGTGATGGAGTGTGAGTGAGTGAGAGAGAGTGTGAGTGAGTGAGTGAGTTAGTTTGAGTGAGTGAGAATGAGTGTGAGTGAGTGAGTGAGTGAGTGAGTGAGAGTTTGAGTGATGAAGTGTGAGTGAGTGAGAGTTTGAGTGATGGAGTGTGAGTGAGTGAGAGAGAGTGTGAGTGAGTGAGTGAGTGAGTGAGTGAGTGAGTGAATTAGTGTGAGTGAGTGAGAAGGCGTGTGTATGAGTGAGAGTGAGTGAGTGAGTGAGTGAGTGAGTGAGTGAGTTAGTGTGAGAATGAGTGAGTGAGTGTGAGTGAGAGAGAGTTTGAGTGATGGAGTGTGAGTGAGTGAGTTAGTGTGAGTGAGTGAGAATGAGTGTGTGTGAGTGAGTGAGTGAGTGAGTGAGTGAGTGAGAGTGAGTGAGTGAGAGTGAGTGAGAGAGAGTTTGAGTGATGGAGTGTGAGTGAGTGAATTAGTGTGAGTGAGTGAGAATGAGAGTGAGTGAGTGAGTGTGAGTGAGTGAGTGAGTGAGTGAGTGAGTGAGTGAGTGAGAATGAGTGTGTGAGTGAGTGAGAGAGTGTGAGTGAGTGAGTGAGTGAGTGAGTGAGTGTGTGTGAGTGAGTGAGTGAGTGAGTGAGAATGAGTGTGTGAGTGAGTGAGAGAGAGAGTGTGAGTGAGTGAGTGAGTGAGTGTGTGTGAGTGAGTGAGTGAGAGTGAGAGTGAGTGAGAGAGTGTGAGTGAGTGAGAATGAGTGTGTGCGAGTGAGTGTGTGAGTGAGTGAGTGAGTGTGAGTGAGTGAGTGAGTGAGTGAGTGTGAGTGAGTGAGAATGAGTGTGTGCGAGTGAGTGTGAGTGAGTGAGTGAGTGAGTGAGTGAGTGAGTGTGAGAGTGTGTGAGTGAGTGAGTGAGTGAGTGAGAGTTTGAGTGATGAAGTGTGAGTGAGTGAGAGTTTGAGCGATGGAGTGTGAGTGAGTGAGAGAGAGTGTGAGTGAGTGAGTGAGTGAGTGAGTGTGAGAGTGAGTGAGTGAGTGTGAGAATGAGTGAGTGAGTGAGTGAGTGAGTGAGTGAGTGTGAGAATGAGTGAGTGAGTGAGTGAGTGAGTGAGAGAGAGTGTGAGTGAGTGAGTGAGTGAGTGAGTGAGTGTGAGAATGAGTGAGTGAGTGACTGAGTGAGTGAGTGAGAGAGAGTTTGAGTGATGAAGGGTGAGTGAGAATGAGTGAGAGAGAGTGTGAGTGAGTGAGTGAGAATGAGTGAGTGAGAGAGAGAGTGTGAGTGAGTGAGTGAGTGAGTGAGTGAGTGAGTGAGTGAGAGTGACAACGCAATCTAGCCGAGCCTGAATGGACTTCAATTGCTTTTTAAAAAATATCTGCCCTTTTCAATAGCAAAATACTAGACGGTTATTGGACAAAACCGACTAAACCGCTCCATTGGGAGACTGAGCCTCACTGGAGATGGGAGTCAATAAGAGGGGCGGGACAAGACTTCCCGAGAGGAGGCTCATCTCCAGCTGCTGATTGGAGGAGGAGCTGTGAACGCGGCTGGGCTGCTCATGATTGACAGAAAGCAGTCAGAGGTGGTGCATCATGTTGTAAATAAAATGTGAACATAATAAGTTTGCTACCCGTTTTCATTTCCGTTCGAAAATACAACCAATGATCAAAACAATAGTGTCTTGTGTTCCCGTTAGCCTATAGTCTGGTAAGTTAGCAAAATAGCTCAAGTCTCGTCAGCACCCAGTAACTTCATAAACAACAGGTCCCGACTGTCCAGCCTTTTCTAATCTGAAACGCACCAAATCACATCGAGAGAGAGAATAAAAGAGTTTGTGCCGCCTGGAAAACGAAAATCCTATCTAGCTAAGTGGCTTCCACTGTTGTTGCTTGAAATGCTAATTAAAATTGCACTGTTAATGATCATAAGCATTCCGGACTGGCAAAATTAACTCCCCTTCTTCCCTCTTTCTTTTTCTCTCACTTGTTGACTTTCCAGAGCTGAGTTTGGTTTGTTTTAGTGTAGTAGACTTCTTCATCTTATGTCAATTTTCAGATTCCACGACTAATTGACAAACTGCCTGGCTGCGGAGTCGGACCTTGATGAGAACACTTCTCAGCTCTTGTGTATCCCGCGGTGCTGAGCTGACTATCGCGAGGCTGCCTAATATGAAATGTTTCCAATGTCGGATATTTCAGCTTCGTTTAAAAATGATTATGTGGACTTTATTTTTAGACAAACAAATGAGAACAGGGGGATGCAAGCTGAATTTAGAATTTTCCACCGATCAAAGTCAGAACGATTTTCATCATATATTAATTTCACATTTCTGAGTGAAAAAAAAATACCGTGGGAAAAAAATGCCGAGGACATGACCTCGGTGTCCTCAATGGTAGTTACGGCCCTGCTCACAGTGTGACTTTCTTTCACTGTGGTATGGGCACGGGCGCCACCAGGGGGGGAAAGGTTAGAACAATTCTAGGGGCCCAGCACTGCCATGGGGCCCTTTAAGGGGCTGATAATATGCTTTTAATGATTTTAATAAGACTTTTGAAATAACAACAATGCAATATTCCATCTGGTAAAATGAGCTAATTGAACAAGGTTGTCTATTTCTTGAGTTCTTCAACATATTGTCATTTAACCCTCCCCCTTTTGCGAAATGGGACGGTCCAGTTCTGGTAGAAGCGCGATGCGTTAAATCTGTGTGCTGATCAGTGCAACGCTACTTGCTGCTGTGTCGCGGTGCAGCAGCAGCCAGCCAGCAGTGGAGTGCGTACAGTCTATGATCGCTAAATATGAAGAGCGGCTGTCAAAAACGTAAAGAAAGGCAGCTGAAAGCTGAGAGGGACCGGAGAGGCAGGCAACTGGTCACTCAGTTTTTCCCAAAGAAAGGTAGCTATCGCTCACGTGTGTGTTCAAAATATTAGCGAATGGTAAATGAACAGTATGAACGTGGTTGGATTAGCCTATCAAGAGAACACTTTTACAGTTTGTACAGTGACATTTTTTCCATTTTAACAACTGAACTGACTTGTGTGATAAACAAGATGAAATATTACGTTATGCTGGTGCTAATAACTAGTGCTAATAACCAGTTTCATAACTAATGGGGTGCCCTAAATATGCACAGATTCAGCCTCAGGGGGACCTCCGCCCTACCAAACCACTGAACCCCCCTTTGGAGAAGGAGGTAAGCAGCAATACAACCCATAAATGCTTTAGGATTGAAGTTTTTAATGAGCGAGCGCCATATACAGTTTGCTAGATTAAAGTGTTGCTAATAACGGACACCAGTCAAGTGTTTGACATGGTTACATGTGACAATAGTGCAATTGTGACGAGGGTGGGCAAAGTTGGGGGGCCCAAAATTCTAAACTTTCATGGGGCCCAAAATTTCTGGCGGCGCCCCTGGGTATGGGTGTTGGTTTGAGCCAGATGGACTGGTTTGAGTATTTCAGAAGCTGCTGATGGGTGGCACGGTGGTGTAGTGGTTAGCGCTGTCGCCTCACAGCAAGAAGGTCCGGGTTTGAGCCCCGTGGCCGGCGAGGGCCTTTCTGTGCGGAGTTTGCATGTTCTCCCCGTGTCCGCGTGGGTTTCCTCCGGGTGCTCCGGTTTCCCCCACAGTCCAAAGACATGCAGGTTAGGTTAACTGGTGACTCTAAATTGAGCGTAGGTGTGAATGTGAGTGTGAATGGTTGTCTGTGTCTATGTGTCAGCCCTGTGATGACCTGGCGACTTGTCCAGGGTGAACCCCGCCTTTCGCCCGTAGTCAGCTAGGATAGGATCCAGCTTGCCTGCGACCCTGTAGAACAGGATAAAGCGGCTACAGATAATGAGATGAGATGAGAAGCTGCTGATCTCCTGGGGTTTTCACACACAACAGTCTCTAGAGTTTACACAGAATGGTGCGGAAAACAAAAAACACTGAGTGAGTGAGCGACAGTTCTGTGGGTGGAAACAAACGCCTTGTTGATAAGAGAGGGTCAGAGGGGAATGGACAGATTGGTTCGAGCTTTTTTGCCAGGAAGGATATAGCAACTCATATAATCACTCTTTACAACCGTGGTGAGCAGAAAAGCATCTCAGCATGCAACAGCAGAAGAACACATTGGGTTCCACTCCTGCAGCCAAGAACAGGGAGCTTAGAACCAACAACACGTTCCTATTAAAGTGGCCGGTGAGTGTGTGTGTGTGTGTGTGTGTGTGTTGGACTGGGGAGGTGATGGAGGGTGGATAGTGCTGGATGATGAACTGATTAATATTCTCTCCACGTCGACACTCCGCTGTCTTCTTTATTCTCTTTGTCGGGTTCCACAATGTTGCATCTCCAGGTTTTCTGTCATGTTGTTTCCTCTCATCACTTTTATTCTCTCTCTCTCTCTCTCTCTCTCTCTCTCTCATCTTATTCTCTTTCTCACATTTTTTGGTCTCACTGTATGTTCTGTCTTTCTCTCCTCTGAAATTTAATTTAAACTGATGTCATGGCATGTTTTTGCTTGAAACACCATGGTTCCTTACACACCAGGAAACTTGATGACATCATTGTTTATGTCGCAGAGAACTGAGAGAAAAGATCCTCTGAGAAATTTAACTCATTATTTACACAGAGCAGGTTGTGGTGGCTTCGTCAGTTCTTAATTGAAATTTTTATTTGAGATCTTTTACACACACACACACACACACACACACACACACACACACACACACACACACACATGCACCCACTCTCACACACACACGCATACACACGCACGCATACACACACTCCTGAGCGAGCTGAATCACACTTCAGAGCCTCTCACTGAGCCGTGTGGAGCTACAAACACTTTAGAACCTGAAATATTCCACAAATAAATGTGGAACGTTCTTTATTTGAGCTTTTCAGGGTCATGGCGTCTTGATCCTTGTTTAAATCGAGCATTTTAACTTCACACACATTAAACAAAGTTATAGAACAATTAAAATCTTCCTGCTGTCGCTGAACATCTCGCTGCTCACTCGGAGTTCCTCTGAACACAACCGAGGGAAAAGAACATCAGAATTAATCCGTGCACTGACCTGAGACTAATTACATCATTCCCTCCTCCTTTAGAGACTGCAGTGTGTGTGTGTGTGTGTGTGTGTGTGTGTGTGTGTGTGTGTGTGTGTGTTTCACATGTAGCTGTATGTTTTCTTGGAACAACAGAGTCATTACCTTTACAGAGAGAGAAAGAGACAGACAGACAGACAGACAGACAGACAGACAGACAAAGAGAGAGAGAGAGACAGAGAGAGAGAGAATAGTTATAAATGGCCTTGTGATTAAAAGAGAATATATTTATTAAATTGAATAAATTTGAAAAATCAAAATACACACAGAGGTTGAAAGGCGACAAAAGTAACAGGACTCTGGAACTAGAACCAAGACAAAGACATAAAAATAAAGCAATAAAGCATGTCTGACTGAGGGACACGACCCAGAAAAAGCAGCATGGAGCTCAGAGCACAGGCTACAGCAGAGGAAAGACTGATCAGCGATGTTGTGTGACACCACTGCATGTTTCTCGTGTTCCCCATGTTCCCCGCATTCCCTGTGTTCTCCATGTTCCCCGTGTTCCCCGTGTTCTCTGTGTTCCCCGTGTTCTCTGTGTTCCCCGCATTCCCTGTGTTCTCCATGTTCCCCGTGTTCTCTGTGTTCCCCGTGTTCTCTGTGTTCCCCGTGTTCTCTGTGTTCCCCGTGTTCTCTGTGTTCCCCGCATTCCCTGTGTTCTCCATGTTCCCCGTGTTCTCTGTGTTCCCCGAGTTCTCTGTGTTCCCTGAGTTCTCTGTGTTCCCCGAGTTCTCTGTGTTCCCCGTGTTCTCTGTGTTCCCCGTGTTCTCTGTGTTCCCCGAGTTCTCTGTGTTCCCCGTGTTCTCTGTGTTCCCCATGTTCTCTGTCTCATATCCAGCCTGTTTAAATCCTGTCTCTGTGAAGGCGAAACTTTATTAACATGTAACTGGGCATTTTCCATCTGCTAAATGTAATGACACTTTTATAAGGTGGAGATCGAGATGGAGAACGTTCTCCCCGAGGCAGAGCGGCTCGCTGGGATTTTTCCACTAACTGCAGCGTATTGGATTCCCAGGTGAAGGTGCCGGACGACACGCTGCATTGTGGAACTGGAATTAATTCCCCACTGATTCTCCACCCGTTCACATCATTTCACTCTCAGTCTGATGAAAGCTGGAGCTCGTGAGAACCTGTGTGGTGTGGAGTCGTGTCCTCGCCGTGTGCTGTCATGTTTAACTGTAACAGTGATACGTAGAGCCAACAGTGAAAATATGCAGCTCAGATCTCACAAGTGGAGACGGACACGTTTAAAATCAACAGTGAAATGTTTCTCGAGTGAATTTGAACTTCCAAAGTGAACGTGCTGTAGTTATAGATGTTTATATTTATTTATAGATGTAACTAAAAAAAACTTTATAAGAATTCTTCATGAAGACGAATCATTCAGAAGCAGAATAAACTCAACAATGGGCAGAAAAATGGGAGCAAATCTCAGCTACAATTTCCAGAACATTCAGAATTTTAGACCCAAACATGCCACAATTTCTGCATTTTGGGCTTTAGACTGTGTGTGTGTGTGTGTGTGTGTGTGTGTAACCACTTTTAAATGATTTCCTTCTCAGAAAAAGCTCATCAGTGTGTGATGATTAAACATACAGTGAGAGGCGCTCTGACTCTGAGCAGTCACTGATTTATTTTCTCTCTTTGGTTTTCTTCGTTCATCGCGTGCTCGTTGGTTCTCTGAGGAACGGAGTCTGAGGGACGCGACTCAGGCCACTGCTGGAGTTTCTGTTTATATAACTGAAGTGTTTCCCACAATCCCCTGTGGGATGGACATGAAGGACATCTACAACGCAGTGTGTCGCGGTGTCTCTCACACACACACTGAGGAACATCATACAGAACAAACACACTGATCACAGTGTAGTGCTTTGTTTTGGAAGCACATTAAAAACACACAGACCATCACACCGCCCATCACTCCACCCATAACTCCACCCATCACTCCACCCATAACTCCACCCATCACTCCACCCATAACTCCACCCATAACTCCGCCCATTCACTATAGTATTGTGAATTATAAGATCAGTTCAGTTTAGTTTAATTTGTGTCGTGTGTTTAACAGTAGAAACTCACAAAGAACCCGATTCCATTTATTTACAGTCTGGATATAAATTTCATACATTAATTCATTTATCATTTTATATTAGGAGCTTGTTATGGACCCTGTAAACAAATTTGATTAGAATTTCATTGGTTCATACTCCACATTTAAAGCCAAACACACACACACACACACACACACACACACACACACACACACACACACACACACACACACACTGCAGGGTCTGTACATTCCTCTCAGTGTAATGAACTGAGATCCTCAGAAACCATCATCAGGTGCTCTCTCTCTCTCTCTCTCTCTCTCTCTCTCTCTCCCAGTCTGTCATTTTGCCCACATTTCTGTCTGTCTCTGACTCTGTCCATCCATCACAGTGACAGTGCGGTTCATGCAGTCGTGTGTGTGTGTGTGTGTGTGTGTGTGTGTGTGTGTGTGTACAACAGCAGGGTGAACACTGGATGGAAAAACAATGACTAAAAGAGCTGGCACATGTCCCTCTGCATTGGAACACTGTCTAATATGTGTGTGTGTGTGTGTGTGTGTGTGTGTGTGTGTGTGTGTGTGCGCGCGCATGACACCTGATAGTTTTTATACTCTGAGCTTTACCCAGATGGAAAAATGCTACTCTGCTCTTCTTTCTCTCTCTCAGCAGGTCTCACATTCAGAGCTCTCTCTCTCTCTCTCTCTCTCTCTCTCTCTGAATGACTCTCCATCACTCCGTATTCCCACCTGAGCTCAGATAAAAACTCTTTCCTACTGAGGCGACACACAGAAATCCCAGAAGCACAAAGTTTGGAGTCGTTTGTGTCGTTAAAATGAGGAGAAGAAAATATTTTCTAACTGGTGAAAATTAGCTCCTGGGAGAGTGTGAGAGTGCTCCAGGGTCTCACAGGGGGACTGAGGGGAAAGAAAATACAGAATTTAACTCATTTTAAGCTGTTAAACACACACACACACACACACACACACACACACACACACACACACACACACACACACACAGTTTGTGTGAAAGGTGGAGACTGGTCTGTCAGCTCCTGGTTCTTTATTCCTCTTTTCCTAATGGAATCCTGACACATGAACCCTGATGGTCTCGATCTGGGATTAGTTCCACTGAAGTTTTCTTCTTTAGATGCTCATCATTCTTTTGCTTGTGGCTCAATCCAAACTCCATCACCATCTTCTGAGCGAGATCACAGAGGGTTCTCGTTCTCTCCAGCCGTACTGACTCTTACCATTTCCTGTGACCTTCCAGTGGCTGGTGGACGTCACGCTGCGACTCTCCGTCCCTTTATCCTGTGGGGATGTTGCTGTGAAAGACAATGAGCTTTGGCATGTTGGTGCTCCAGCTGCTCAGTGTTTTCTCTCTCTCTCTCTCTCTCTCTCTCTCTCGCTCTCTCTCTCTCTGTTTTTCTCTCTCTCTGGCAGAATCAGGTCTTCCTGTTTGGGCTCCATAAACTCCTGATGTAATGTTGAGATCCTCTGAACTTTACTCTTTAATCTGTGGAGGAGTCCACACTGATCCTGCACTCACAGTGCATGATCAGTGATGATGCTCTCCTCTCGCTTGTAGTTTGTCACTTGTGGGCGTGGCCTCTCCAGGATTTTTAGATAAACAGGATTAGTAAAACTGTACATTCTACAGCACAGTGTGTGATTTCTACATCACTTTGGTTACCTTGCCCAGGACAGAGTCCACCAGGGGGCGAGGTATTGTTTTCAGTCAGGTTTCTTTGTTTCTTTGTTAATGATATTACGGGAAAATGGCTGGACCAATCTTCATGACACTTTGAGGATAGATGGGCATTGGTCTCAAATAGAACCTCCAACATTTTGAGGGTCATCCAGTCAAGGTCACCAAAAAGGTCAAAATTGTTTTTGTTGTGTTTACTGCCTCATATAGAGGCGCGAGTCACTTCGTCATCATGCTGTAAGAATGTGAGAGTGTAACAGCCATGCACTGCGCATACACGTGTTCCTATTAAAATGGCCGGTGAGCGTGTACAATTCGGTTCACCGTTCGAAATAAACTGACTAAACTAAAGAAACGGCTTTCAGACATGTTTATGGTTATTCCAGAGGGAAAGTGCGTTCCACTGAGCTCTAGCGTCGGGCCATTTCCGGGAAATAAGGGTTTGGGTCGTGGCGACAGCGTGTGTGTGTCAGCCTCGGTTCGGAGGGTTCAGTTTGGAAAACTGTAAGAGGGAAGAGTAGAATAATATAAAATACAGACACTTGGTATATTTTACTTCTGTGATTTTTATATTGTTCATTTTTGGATTACGCTTCATTTTTGTGGCTCCTGCCTCAGAGAGTAAATATATATGCTGTATTTACTGTATGGACACGGGATCAGAAAACTATGATTTATAAGCCACATGGACCCATAGGGGACCGATATTTTTTTCCAATATCTTCCTTCATCATAAGTGCTACCGGGCGAGGTTTGTTTTGCCTGGAAACACTTGCTTAATATGCGTTTATGTCTGACTTAAATGCTGAGCTTCTTTCTCAAATTAGATTAGCAGAGTAAGCTAACTGTACTCGCAACAGTCTGTACACTCACCAGTGATCTTTGCTCCTTCCTTCCAGTTTCATTTTTCTTCAGAATGTTTCTCTACACGTTTAATGAGCTCGTAAATGACAGAAAATGAAACCACGTTTTTCATCTTCTTCAGTTGAAGGGTTTCTTTCATTTTTGCGTCAAACAGTAAATGGGAATGAAGTGCAGGTAGGAGCTGAAGCTGGAACTGAAGAAACTCTGGAGCACACGCAGTGTAGGTTCAGTTTGAGGAATCGTTCCATCTCATCGTTTGGGTTTGTTGCATCTTTCCAACATCATAATGAGTTTGAGTTTCTGATTTTAAATGTTGCTGAAATTGTGTGCCTGTAGAAAATGAAGGATCGCTTGCGAATGTGAAAGTCGGGTGATGGTTTGGACACGTGAGAGATGTGATGGTGCTGAAACGCGTGTCGGCAGTGTAGCCGCTGTCCATGGTGCTGATTCAGAGTTAATAAAGCACTCAGGATTCAGTAGTTTCTCTAACGAACATGAAAACTCAGTTCAGAGTCATGTTTACGCTGCTGAAATAATCATAAAGGAGCAAAGATAAAAATAAAATGTAGCAAAATGGTGATTTTCACATTTCTCTAACTATTTATTTATATATTTTTGTGAAGCTGCTTTGTGATATTATTTATAAAAATAAAACTGAACTGAATGGGTTGAGTTCCAGTCACATGAGTGTGCTGCTCTCCACTGTGTCCTGATGGAGAAGATCATCATGGAGATATTTCTATAAATAATCCTGATGGTGTTTAGGTTACAGCAAGATTAATTATTTAACTATTTAATTGAGTTAATATCTGGTACTTGGGTGCTCAGGAAAGGTCAGGTCAAAGGGCAAAGGTCATTGACTGGACTGCTTTCTGTTTAAACAGATAAAATCTCCCAGTGCATGTAGAGAAACACTGAACCAAACCAACATGCGAATGAAGAGCTTTTATTTTGGAGGAGAAAATGAAGTGTGTGTGTGTGTGTGTGTGTGTGAGAGAGAGAGAGAGAGAGAGAGAGAGAGAATGTGTGTGATGTGATCAGTGAATCTGATTATGATGCAGCATTTAAATCACCAAGAACACAGCACACAGGAAGTGAGATAAAACACTCTGTGTGTGTGTGTGTGTGTGTGTGTGTGTGTGTGTGTGTGTGTGTGTGTACTGAAGGTGCCGTTTTTGATCATGGTGTTGCATCTCAGGACTTTAAAATATTTTTTTGTGCTGTTTCTGTTTTATCACCAAAATAAAAGGGAAAACCAACAGAAGTAAAGAGCAACTTGCAGTCTCAGCACTGCGCGTTTACTCATCACTTCACATCTCCAGCTGATGTGAGCTTCAGGGATTACTGTGTGATGAGTGTTTAACCCGATGGTTCCTCGGACTCCTGTTTACAGGAGAGTTCAGCACTCAGTCAGGATTAAATACTGAATTTACACACTGAGGCGCTGTTCAGAAGTTATGAGAGAGTTATGCACCTGGGGGTCCTGTCTATCTCTCTCTCTCACACACACACACACACACACACACACACACACACACACAGACAGTGAAGAGTGATGTGATCCTGCTTTAAAAAGATGATTTATCAGAGAGTGATGAGATTAGACGTGACTCAGGCGTTTCCTCTCTGCTCTGCTCTGTCTCCACTGCAGAGATCAGATTCCCACTTTACGATCACACTCAGATATTTTCAGATCTTTAAACGCATTCCAACAAAATCAGAGGGGAAATGGAGAGGGAGGTGATGAAGCTGGAAGCTGGAAGGAGTGGAAGCTGTGCAGCATCAGAGAGAAGATTGTTCAGTCTCAGTGACGCTCAAACGACTCGGATAACAAGATCTGATCAGTTTCACTTCTCCATGGCAGAAAAAAAGAAGTTTGAGTTTAAATACAACATTTAAAAAAAACTGTTTTATTGTTTTACATTTTGTGACGATGTAAAAGCTCACAACTCACCGTTCTCATTAATATTCATACAGTGTAACTGACTGAGCAGCAGTGTGTGTGTGTGCGTGTGTGTGTGTGTGTGAGAGACACTGAGATACTGATCTAGAGATGATCTCTGACTGTTAGTGCGAGTTCTGAATTTTCAAAAGTATGTGCCCGACCATCACACCCCTGATGTGGTTCTTCTCCAAACTGTTACTCCAAACTCTGAAGCTCACCATGGTGTAGAACGTGTCTGTTTGCTGTCACATCACAGTTTCCCTTCACTGGAACTAAGAGTCCAAACCTGCTCCAGCAGGACGATGCTCCTGTACACACAGAGAGCTCCATGAAGACATGATGTGTGAAGGTTGGAGTGAAGAACTCGAGTGTCTTGCACAGAGCCCTGACTGAACTCAACCCCACTGAACACCTTTGGGATGAACTGGAACCTCAACATCCCAACATCAGGGTCTGATCTCACTAACACTCGTGTAGCTGAATGAACACAAATCCACACAGCCACGCCCCAAAATCTAGTGGCGAGCCTTTCCAGAAGAGTGGAGCTCATTATAACAGGAAAGGGGAATAAATCTGGAATGAGACGTTCAACAGGGTGTGATTACTGGGGTGCACATACTTTTGGTCATATAGTTTATCTTTAATATTAGACAAATAGTAGCGCTGTACATTCATTTCTTATTCCTGTGAAAAACAGAGACAGTGAGAGAGAGAGACAGAGAGAGAGTGAGACAGACAGTGAGTGAGACAGAGAGAGACAGACTAACACAGAGAGAGAGATTTGAGATTTATGTCCCTTTTATTCAATCGTTGAAGACAGCGCTACTTCAGAAACAAGATATAAAATCACTAAAATAATGTGCAAATAATTTAACAAGTTAATAAATATATACTCTTTCTAAAAGATCCTAAAAAGGGAAAAACACCCAAATATAAAAAAACGAGATAAAACAGTAAAACCAAGATAAAAAGAAAAACATAAACAATTTTGTACATTTCCTTTAATAGTAAGACAAAACAAAAAACTAAAAACTATAAGAACAGTAAATCATAAGAATCATTACCAATCATTAAAAATTCAAAATCAGCTGACCATCCTCATTTATGCTCCCAACATCCCCCTCACCACGCCCACCACATCTGTTGGACCAGCCCCAAGGTTATTATTTTTTCTGGTTTTCCAGATAGCCATTTTTGCCAAGCCTGATAAAAAAAATTCAATAAACAAACTTTTCCCTTCTTGTTGACACTATATTTAGGCCCTCCTATAAACGTTTCAGGCGAGAACTCCTCCCCTAGGTCCCTGAACCACACCTTCAACAGTCTAAACAAGTTCTCTACCCAATTTCAGTTCAGGAACAGGTGCTCTACATCTTCGTCTTGACCACAGAAGGAACACTCCCTTGCTACTGCTGGATTCAGGTGTGCCACATGTCTGTCTGTAGCTATGGCTTTGTGGATCACTCTCCACTGTAGATCGGCAGTTCGCTTCTCTGGGGGGGTTGTAGAGGGCTCACCAGTGTCCTTTCATGGAGAAGTCTGGGCCAAACAAACCTGACCACCCCGAGGCCTTGAGCCCTCTCAGTGCTGCCTGGTGTGTCACTTTTACACAAGTAGTGTAGATTGCCTTCTTGGAGAGGCTCTTGAAGCTCCCCAGCACTGGAGTTCAAAAAGAGAGGAGCATGTCCTCATCCTCTTCTTGTGGTTGTTCCACAGGTGCTGAAACAGTGAAGGGTGGGCAATCGTTGTTGTGCTCACTCGTCTCTGCATCAGGCCTCCTTGAGGTTCCTCCGCAGCCCTCAGGCAGCGTCAAAGACATGCAGTTAGGTTGACGTGGGGTGGCCTTGGGCTGAGGTGCCCTTGATCGAGGTACCGAACCCCTGACTGCTCCCCGGGTGCTCTGGTGTGGCTGCCCACTGCTCTGAGTGTGTGTGTGCGTGTGTGTTCACTGCTTCGGATGGGTTAAATGCAGAGGATGAATTTCACTGTGCTTGAAGTGTGCATGTGATGAATAAAGGTTTCTTCTTCTTTTCTTCACTGATGAATTTTTCTACTAGGTGAGGGGACTGTAACCCAGTGACATTTTGTATGAAGGCTGCCAATTTCCACCCATCGCTCTCTCTCAGCTGAGCCAGTGTCGTGCACCTGCTCCTCTGCAGAGATGCCTGTACGCTTGGATTTCAGTAGTCTTGATGAGATCCATGGCTTATACAACAGAGGCTCTCTGAGGATCCACTTCTCTGGCTGAGAGAGGCTCCTGTGAACCGTAAACACCCGCTGCCATGTTCACAGCATCGACTGGTAGAAGTTGGGAAGGCTCCCCAACTCCATCTGCTGTGTGTTCAACAGGAGCAGCTGCTGGGTGTAGCCAAGGCCCTCCACTTTCCTCAGGAATGTGTTTGCTGTTTTTTTCCATACTGCATCTTTGTTGTATAGCAGCTTCTGCGCTGCCTGCAGCTGGAAAGTGGAGATCTGGCTGTGTATGTCGATCAGGCTCTGTCCCCCTTCTTGTACTGGTAGATAGAGCACTGGTGCCCTAGTCCAGTGTTGGCCCGACCAGAAAAAATTCACCAGTCTCCTCTGCATTTCGCGTATGAAATCCACAGGTGGTTCCAGGAGGCCAAGTTTGTGGCACAGGGTGGAGGCAGCCAGGTTGTTTGTCGCCAAGACCTTCCCCCCGTAGGACAACTGAGATGATACCCAATTCCATTTTGACAGCTTGGCAACCACCTTCTCCAGCATGCCCTCCCAATTCTTTTTTTTTTAAATTGTCTGTCCCTAAAAACACTCCCAGGAACTTCATCCCATCCTTTCCTCATTGTAAGCCCCTGGTATTTGTGGTGGTCCAGTGTTCTCCCACCTACCTATGAGGAGTCCCTCACTCTTTCCCCAGTTGACTTTGGCTGAGGACGCGCTCTCATATATTGCCACACTGGCATTAAGTTCTACTACATCCTCCTGCTTCATAATAAAAACTGTAACATCATCTGCATATGCAGACAATATACATTTTTCTCCTGTGGGGTCACTTGGAATACTAAAACCACTGAGTTCAATAGCGAGACTATAAAGCTGTCCAGAGAGCAGACAGCCCTGTCTGATGCCCCTCTGTACTGGAACCAGACAGCTCAGTCCACCTCCCACCTTCACCATGACCGAAGCATCAGCATACAGGAGCTTAATCCAAGAAATATAAGTTTCCCCAAATCCAAATCTTTTAAGAACATTAAAAAGGTAGTCCTGTCCTACCCGATCAAAAGCTTTTTCCTGATCTAGTGATAGAAGGCCCGCATTATATTTCCCTGTGATTCCAATCTCTATAATGTCTGTAATTAAAAACAAATTGTCCATGATAGATCTATCAGGCATACAGTATGACTGATCCTTATGAACCAGAGTGTTAAAAAAAACTTTTAGTCTAGTTGCCAGACACTTTGCTAAAGTCTTATAGTCCAGGCAGAGAAGGGAAATGGGCTGCCAGTTCTTGAGTGAGCCCAGATCTCCTTTCTTCGGCAGCAGTGACAGAACAGCACGCCGGCAGTAGCCTCCTCATTGTACAGTCCTTCATCACATTGTGATAGTCCTCCCCCAGCACTCCCCAGAAGTGCTTGTAGAACTCAGCTGGCAGTCCGTCTATTCCAGGTGCGTGTCCTGCTGATTGCTGCTGAACAGCTTGCGTAAGTTCTCTGAATGTGATGTTGGTGTCCAGGGTCTCCTTCTGCCTTGGGCTGAGTTCTGGTAGTCCCTGAAGAAGCTGGGCTGCGCTCTCTTCATCACCATTAACAACTGCGTAGAGCTCGGAGTAGAAGGCCACTGCCAGGTTCCTCATTTCAGCTGGGTCTGTTGTCAGGGACCCATCAGGTCAACAAAGATGCAGCATTTGTCTCTGTTGTGCCGTCTTCTGTTCAAGTTTGAAGAAGAAAGCACTGGGGGCGTCCATGTCTGTCACTGCAGCCATTCTGGCTCTCACCAGCGCCCCTTCACTCGTTCTCGAAGAAAGAAACTCAAGTCCTGCTTCTTCTCCTGCAGTGCCCTGCTCACCTCTGGAGCATTTTGGTTTTCTAAGTTGCTTTCAAAGTACAAAATCTCCTTCTCCAGCCTCTTAATAGTTGCTTTTATGTTCGCAGTAGCACATGCAGTATAGTTCTGGCAAAAAGTTTTTATCTGAGTTTTCCCCACCTCTGACTCAGATTTTCAAATTCACTTTTCTTCTGTTTCCAGTGATTCCAAAATCAAATAAAATTTTCAGAAAATACCATATCAAGTAACAATTTTATATTAAAATGGCAATAATAATGTGGGTGTGGTCATTTAATCATGTTTATGCCAACAGTTGTCATGTGATGATCAGTAAAACCATTGGGGAATATAAAAGCATTGATTATTCTATTATTATATGAACTGCTCATGTATATTCTGTCTCGTCTAGCAGCAGAAAAAAACAGCATCAGACACCTTTACCCAGGGGCGCTTTATCAACACCCGTGGCCCAGGAGCTACTGGGTTTTTTGAGGCCCCTTATCGGCTACCTGTCAACCCTACCCTTACCGTTGGCCAGGAAAACACTCTTATTTTATTTGCAATACGTGTCAAGCATTTACAGTGTAAGCGCATAATTAGCCTAGAAGCCTACGATAGGTTACGTTTGGCTCAGCGTAGCTGCGCAAGGCCCACGCTCACATTGCTCAACACATCCGACCACAGAGGGAGAGAAGAACGCATGCATTATCATTACAGAGCCGGTTCTGATTATTACCACAGACAGGACAGTGATACTGTGTAACTTTCACGCAGGGGCATGGCCAGAGATAACCACACAAGCGCGCGTGTGCTATAATGCAGACCTATGTGTTGTAAACATAAAACACACACACCTACAGACAAGTCCTTTTAAAAAATAAAATACATAAAAATAGCTTGGTGGCATGAAAACAAACATTCACTGCAAGTCAAGGTACTTGGCTCGGCGGCCATATGAAATGTAAACACCATGGACAGCAACCAAACTCATAACTCTACAGACCGAAATACACGAAACCGAGTCCTACTAGGGTCTATTTTACCGATCTATGTTCAAGCATCATGCAAGTCTTCCTTCTCCTTGAATAAGACCGTGCATTCAACTGCCTTTTTGACATGACTGCATCGAAATACCACCTGCAACAATATTTCACGCACTCCATCAAGAAAAAAGTTAAACATGATGAACACGGGCATACTGTTTTGAGCATATGATTTTTTAAAAAAGAAACTAGCTACATCAAAGTCCTTCAATAAACCCATCCTTTAGCACAAATGAGCTTAACCTAGTTCAAAGCATGACGCTAGCAGTAGCTGCATAAGGCAAAATCACGTGGGCCTTTCGTCAACAACAAGCCACGGCAGGCAAACATTAATAATCAAGCGTCCTTACCTTAAAACGTTGTCTTGACCACAGAACTTCTCAAGCATTTCACTTAAATCCGCACGGGTTAACAACACACCCAACACAGCTAGCGAGAAATGTGGATCTGCGCTAGCTTTGTATTGCTATTCCCCTCAGTATGCTTACTCTGTCTGCTGCCCGAACTGTGAACATTATAGGCTAAAGTCTGTGACTTCAGGCAATGATTCTATCATTACCTGCATCTCTCTCTTTTTTTCCTTTTATGCGCCCCGCTAACATGTGAATGCTTCATCTTTCAAAGCCTCTAAATTTGTGTCTCAGTAGTCTGCAGTCTTTGGCGCGCTTTCGTGCGTGACGTTACATTTTGTTCCATTTTATTCTGGTCCAGTTGTGGGTGTTCGTTTCACGAACCACATCCACCATGTCTCTTACAGCAGGCTACTGTGCGCTCATTTATTTCTAACCTTATTTCTATCCGTACATTAATGTAGGCCCACGATTCCGACAGTTTATTATTTTATTAATATTACAAGGCCCCTTTATGAGGCCCCTGATTGGCTGTGGCCCAGGGGCTTGAGCCCCCCGAAGCCCCCCCCCCCTTAAAGCACCGGTGCCTTTACCCATGTGTACTGTCTTGATTTTACATTTCTGCTTCTTACATCTATAAAATTGGCCTTTTTTATGAGGCTGTGAAGCAGCTGACTAGACTGGGGATGCGGCTCCTCCCCATTTCTGTCTAAAATAAAATCAGTAGTGCAGTTCCAGTGTGTCCCCCCCCCCCCCATTACCATAAAACAATCTTTACCGCACTGTTGCAACATGGTGTCTATCTTTCCTAAAACACTCAAGCGCTCTGGGCCGCTATCACGTGCATAAACATTTATAAAAAGAAACAAGGTGCCCTGAATTTCGGCTTCAACAACTAAACCCCTCCCCTTTACGAGCTCAGTTACTGAGATCACCGCGACATTAATATTTCTTGCGAAGAGAATTGCTGCTCCTGCACTAGTGTTCGATCCATGACTTAAAATATGGTTCCCTTCCCTCCAAATACCCGACTCCACCTCATTAGTGCTGTCAGAATGCGTCTCTTGCAAGAATATAACCTCAACTTTTTAATTCGTAAGTATCCTGCTAGTACAGCTCTTTTATCACTTTCTCTAGCCCCGTTAATATTTCATCTCATCTCATTATCTCTAGCCGCTTTATCCTTCTACAGGGTCGCAGGCAAGCTGGAGCCTATCCCAGCTGACTACGGGTGAAAGGCGGGGTTCACCCTGGACAAGTCGCCAGGTCATCACAGGGCTGACACATAGACACAGACAACCATTCACACTCACATTCACACCTACGCTCAATTTAGAGTCACCAGTTAACCTAACCTGCATGTCTTTGGACTGTGGGGGAAACCGGAGCACCCGGAGGAAACCCACGCGGACACGGGGAGAACATGCAAACTCCGCACAGAAAGGCCCTCGCCGGCCACGGGGCTCGAACCCAGAACCTTCTTGCTGTGAGGCGACAGTGCTAACCACTACACCACCGTGCCGCCCCGTTAATATTTAGAGACCCTAAACAGAAAGACTGCATTAGGAAATGAGAAAAAGGGCAGGATCAGAAGTAACAGAGAGGAAAACAGGAGGATAGACTTCACCACGTGACTTTATCACTTTTCCCCCGAGTGACGGGGGTCTTGCCCCTCCGCAATTTTGCCAACATTTTCTTAAGTCTGAATCTCTTTTTCCTGCACAGTACATCATAACCGACTGTCCGCTGTAACATAACCACTGACACAATAAACTTATCCAAATCGGAGAAGTAATCACTCACCTCTACTGTTTTCCCAAATGTTTGATCTAAAAGCGTGTTAATTTCCTCTCGACAGTCGAGCTGTTCATCCATCGCCTGCGAGCCCAGATCAGACAGGCTGGAGATCTCAGATAGAGCATCCTCATTCCCCGTGACCTCATCACCCCCTTCTTCTGCCAGTGGCTCTCCGGTGTTCAGTACAGTGATGTCTGTGACAGGTGGGTCAGTACCAGGCTCTGGAGTGATGGTCTCTGCCCTGCTCTCTGCCCCCAGATCAGTGCCTTCCCCATCGTTCAGCACCGCAGGGTTCTGATCCACTGACTGCCTCCGTTAGAGGATCAGTTTCTGTTTCAGTTTTATCCGCCATGTTTCCCACTGAAACGTTACAGTCACTGATTTTTTGTCCTGCTGGTTCTTCCACAGCCGGGACGCTCGAGTCAGAAATCTCCATTTGTTTCTTTGGGTCCCTTTTGGACCACAACCGAACCAATGCTGGTCCCTTCGCCCTCATCGGCCTGAGCTTTATGAGGACATGCAAACTTTTTATGGCCGATATCGCCGCATTCAAAACACCGCATGCTCCCCGTAGTCGCATACAGCATGCAGGATTTATTTCTGTGTAAAACATGAAAAGAAACATCTAATGTTGGAGACTCGGGGAACATGAAGACCTGCCGCAGGAAACACAGCACATGTTTCAGGGCCTCGTTTTTACAGCCCAGTGGAATCACTCTCATTGTGGTGAATTTCCCGAACCTTGAGAGCTCGCGCTCGATGTCACTGTTCAGGATAAAAGGGGGAACATTAGAGATGGCGACTTTAACTGTGGGCGAAACTTGTGGCGTAATTGGCACAAACACTTCATTTATCCACACCCCGGTCTCAACAAGACGATTCACCAGCCGTTCTTCTTTAAAAAATATCACCACTGCTTTATTCATCCTAGACGCCAAAGCGATATTTTCATATCCGACCTGTTTACCGACTGCGAGCAGCACATCCTCCACACTCGATCCCGCTTCAGGGACACACCTGATTCCGTGGCGGAGTGAAAGGGAAGGGCCACACCCAACCGGGTGAGATGCCATTCCTACACCCCGCCACATCACCACTTTCCTCCGAACAAATCTAAATCAACAATTAACACAAATTCTTAGATAACGCTAAACTGAAAGTTATTTTAATGCTTAAAGCAAGAAATAAAGTATGAAAAAAGAACGGGATAAACCCCAAACAATCACGCTCTCACCGTGAATCCTCACACACTCACTCACACACACTCCCAGCATGCAACAGAGAGAGAGAGAGAGGCAGAGAGCGAGAGAGTGAGACACAGAGAGAGAGAGAGAGACAGAGAGAGAGAGACAGTGAGAAGGTGGCAGTTGCCAGGGGCAACAGCATTACGACGAGCACAAATCCTCCTACACCATCTCAGGCTTTTTCCCTCCTCCACTCGGGATTTTAATCGTGTCTTTAACTCCCTATAGTCACCTCCATCCCTCTGTCCCTCCATCCCTTCACCTCCTCATCCCTCCATCTCGCCTCCTTTTTCTCCTTCCCCTTTCCTATTCTCTCTGCTCTTTAAATATCTCTCATCCCTCCATCCTGCTTCAGTCATGCTGCCTCATCGATTTGACACTGATTGATGGAGATCTCTCTCTCTCTCTCTCTCTCTCTCTCTCTCTCTCTCTCTCTCTCTTTCACTCCCCCCCAATCTCTGTCAGCACTTATTTATGTCAAATTACTGAATCCATGACTTGGCCAAAATACAGATTTCCCTCCAGCTTGTTTCCATCTCGCTCCTCCTCTCTTTTTATCTCTCATTCTTTATCAATTCTCTCTGCCTTTATTTCTCCAGTGGCTCTCTCTCTCTCTCTCTCTCTCCTTTTTCTTCCTGATTTTCTTCTCACTCTCTTTTTTCCCCTTCAGCTCTTTTAATCTTTACCAGCTCATTTATTTTTGGTATTCTTCCCCTCTCTCCTCTTTCTCTCCTTCACATCCTGTCTTCTTTTTTCTCTTTTCTGTCACTTCCCTGTAGTTTTATTACATCTGACTAAATGGTGCGGTTTTCACCTTCAGTGAAACAATGAGAAAAATAAAAGCAAAAAGAAATATAAAAATATATTCCTTACGTTTTCTTCACTAAACCTTTTGTCTCTCCCCCTCTCTCTCTCCCCCCGTCTCTCTCTCCCCCTCCCCGTCTCTCTCTCTTGCTCTCTTCACCCCCTCCCCATCTCTCTATCTCCTCGTCTCTCTCCCCTTCTCTTTCCCCCTCCCCCTCTGTCTCTCTCTCCCCCTCCCGTCTCTCTCTCTCTGTCCCCATCTCTCTCTCTCCCTCCGTCTCTCTCTCTCTCTCTCTCGCTCTCCTCGTCTCCCCCCCTCCCCTTGGTCTGGTGACTTTAACACAACTATGCTTTTCATTTATTTGTTTGTTTGCAGTTATGCGACTGCTGTTTAACATTTTGTAAATTAAAATATCCAGTAATTGACATTTTGTTTTGCAGACTTTTTCTGAAATCTGTTTCATTCTGAAACTTTTAGATGGAAATGGAGCTGCTGTCTCTTTCCACTTTTCAGTTTTATCATCCTGTTCTCACACTCCATTACTCTGTCATCGAAACTAAGTGTAAAATGATCCATGACACATCATCACGTTCTCTCTGAGTGCTGGAACACTGCTCCTCTCAGCTCCTCACAGCTTCTCTCAGATCTTCTCAGCTCCTCTCAGCTCCTCTCAGCTCCTCACTGCTCCTCACTGCTCCTCTCAGCTCCTCACTGTTCCTCTCTTGCCCCTTTTCGACCAAAGCAGTTCCAGGGCTGGTTCGGGGCCAGTGCTTGGTTTGGAACCGGGTTTTCTGTTTCCACTGACAAAGAACTGGCTCTGGGGCCAGAAAAACCGGTTCCAGGCTAGCACCAACTCTCTGCTGGGCCAGAGGAAAGAGCCACTTGCGTCAGCGGGGGGGCGGAGTTGTTAAGACCAACAACAATAACAAGACCGTGAAAGATCGCCATTTTTAAGTGACGAGAAGCCGCAGCTGTACAAACGCGAAGTCAGCCATTATTATTATTGTTGTTGTTGTTGCTGCTGCTTCTTCCATGTTGTTTTTGCTTCGATATTTGCGCCAAGGTTTATGCAAACGTAGCGACGTAACTGACGTATACAGCGACGTAACTGACGTATACAGCGACGTAATGACGTGTCTTCCCTTAGCACCGCGAGCTATGGAAAAGCAAACTGGTTCTCAGCTGGCTCGCAAGTTGAACAAGTTGTGAACCAGCACCGGCACTGGCCCCGAACCAGCCCTGGAACTGATTTGGTGGAAAAGGGGTATCTGCTGCTCTCAGATCTTCTCAGCTCCTCTCAGCTCCTCACTGTTCCTCTCAGCTCCTCTCAGCTCCTCACTGCTCCTCTCAGCTCCTCTCAGCTCCTCACTGCTCCTCACTGCTCCTCTCAGCTCCTCTCAGCTCCTCACTGCTCCTCACTGTTCCTCTCAGCTCCTCACTGCTCCTCACTGTTCCTCTCTGCTCCTCTCAGCTCCTCACTGCTCCTCACTGTTCCTCTCTGCTGGTCTCAGCTCCTCACTGCTCCTCTCAGGTCTTCTCTGCTCCTCTACATTTCTGCTGCTCGAGTTGAAACCTGATTAAATTCCACACCAGCTCCAGATAAATGCAGAAACCCTAAACTGCTGCAGCCAATACTGAGATTTACAAATCTGTTTTACACACACACACACACACACACACACACACACACACACACACACACACACAGAGTACAGTTCTGATATAAACATCACAGACGGTTTCTGGTCCGGGATTTAAATTGGAGGTGAATAATAAAAAGAAAACGCTCACAGTGTGCGAATGTCACACTCATGGGTTCTTCAGAGATTGCTTGGACAGTTAACAGATGTTGTGTTCTAAAATGGTTCCATATTGAATCCCCTGTGAGATGTAAAATTTTCTCTCGCTGTAGAGGCTGCTCCATGGAGCTGAGCTGAGCTTGATGTAAAAACTAGAAGAAGTGTCTAAATATTTACTCATGTAGTTCAGAAACTGTTAGAAAGGATATTAAGGCTGCCAAATACTTTTAAACACTGAAAATTCAAAGGAATTCAAATATTAATGAGGTATAAAATTAATATTAATGTTTTGTGATCATCAGATGAGCAAATATTTACATTCATACTGTATAAAGACAGGAGGTGAAATCTGGCTGCTGATCTGGTGAGAGGACAACGGGTTCCACTCCAGACGTTTAGCTGCCTGTTTAATTTACTGGCTGTAATATTCAAGCTTTCTGGGAATTATTCCGGGATCAGACGACATGAACTGACACGACTGACAAATGACTGGCACCAGACCCGAATCTGAACATCAGGAACAGCAGACAGGTGTCAGGGCACGGGCAGAGCGGGTAAATCACAAACTGGTAACCAAATCCAAATCGGCAAACAGAAAACGTAGTCAGATTCGGGCGAGGGTCTGTTGATCAGCTAACAGTATATCAAAGGACAGGCAAGGAATCAAACTCAAACAAACAAAGTCAAAAATCACTAGAAGTCAGGCAGAAAATCAGAAGGCTTGGTATATTCAGGTACGGGACACAGAACAATACTTTGCAATGAGTGTTTGTGAATGCTGGGCTTATATAGAGTGATGATTAGTGGGCTGATGGAAAACAGGTGTACTTCCTAGAATTCAGGAGATGAGGGGTGCTGTGGCATTTGGGAATTGTAGTCCGGAGCGGGGATATTTAGAGGCCTCTCTGAACTTGGATTTTCAGCGCTATTACTGACATCAGACCTTACAGTGTCCCATAGTCATAGAACTATGAGGTGGAGTCTGGGACGTCCCACCACCCCAACAAAACGTCTCACATGGCAGAATTTTCTAGATTTTCCCGCCTATTTTTGACAACTTCTACAATGTGTTCCTTGATAGTCCTGATTACCAGTTTCTTGACCCTCCTCCCCGAAAACATGCGAGGACATGAATGATGATTGGTCGAGGTCAAACTCAGCATGTTGCCAGTCTCCCAACCAAGACATGGCAATAATTTATGGCACTGTGACAAATCTGACGTGGAGACCATTGTGGAAAATTAAAATATCGTGTAGTCTGATCCCAGCATTGAAGGTGACAGAGTAATACTGCCCCCTAGTGACAGGCCACTTTTTCCTACGCCTTTGGCCAAAGTGCTCGAGGAGACGCGTTTCTGTAGACGTGTGTGAAGTGACTAAAAGTGAAAGACAGGAAATTAAATACTGGAACAGACATTTTCTCCATTTAGTTTGTAAATATTCTGTAAAATGTAATAGTATTCAAAAAGTGAAATTCATTTGCGACCCTGATCTCCGTCTCTGTGACTGTGTGTGGGGAATTTCACATGTTCTCTTCCTGTCTGTGTGGGTTTCCTCCAGGGTCTCCGGTTTCCTCCCAAAAACATGCTGGAGGGTTTGATAATTTATTCCCAGGTGGGAATGAATGAGTGACATCACATCCGGTGTGTCTTCCTGTTTTGCACCCAGCATTCCTGGGATGTTATCTGGATCCTCCTTCATCCCGAGTGAGATAAAACTCTTCCTGAAGTTTAATAAAAGATCATATTGTAGAGTTATATCTCTATATTTAAACCCACATGTAAAGGGCTTTCACAAGTTTACAGGAATAAAATGGAATTTTCTGAGATTTTCCCCAGATCATTCCCAGTTAAACACATACTTCATTCTGTTGTGTGGGTTTCACTCAGCAGTACCAGTAAAACTCACTCAGCTTTCCCAAACCCAATTCAGTGTCGCGTTCTTACCCAAACCCCTGCGTCTGCAGTCCCTCAGAACTGAAGCAGATCCTTAGCACGGCTGTGTGATAAAACCTTCATGGTTAGATTTACACAATATAAATCTTTATTCTAAGGAGAGAGAGAGAGAGAGAGAGAGAGAGAGAGAGAGAGAGAGTGTATGAGAATGTGAGAGAGTGATAGTGAGAGAATGTGAGAGAGAGACAGAAGAGAGAGGTGAGAGAGTGAGATAGAGTGAGATAGAGTGAGAGTGTGAGAGTGAGTGTGTGTGTGTGAGTGAGAGAGAGTGAGAGTGTGTGTGAGTGAGAGAGTGTGAGAGAGAGTGAGAGTGTGTGTGAGTGAGAGAGTGTGAGAGAGAGAGTGAGAGAGTGTGAGAGAGAGTGAGAGTGTGTGTGAGTGAGAGAGTGTGAGAGAGAGTGAGAGTGTGTGTGAGTGAGAGAGTGTGAGAGAGAGTGAGAGTGTGTGTGAGTGAGAGAGTGTGAGAGAGAGTGAGAGTGTGAGAGTGTGAGAGAGAGTGAGAGTGTGTGAGTGAGAGAGTGTGAGAGAGAGTGAGAGTGTGAGAGAGAGTGAGAGTGTGTGTGAGTGAGAGAGAGTGAGAGTGTGTGTGAGTGAGAGAGTGTGAGAGAGAGTGAGAGTGTGAGAGTGTGAGAGTGTGTGTGAGTGAGAGAGTGTGAGAGAGAGAGTGTGAGAGTGTGTGTGAGTGAGAGAGTGTGAGATAGAGTGAGTGTGAGAGTGTGTGAGTGAGAGAGTGAGAGACTTTTTTGAGACTTGAGAAAACCTTTATTAAACAAAAAGTGAAAACAAAAGGTATCAGTTAACCTTTGTCATTGCTCACAGAAAAACACACACAAAAAAAACCTAAAAAAGAAAGAAAATCAAATTGAGAGCAGCAGCTCTCCCTCAATTCGAAGAGAACACAGTACACCTCCCACAGTCCACAGGTCACTGAAGGTCATAAGATCATCCACCAAAGTATAAAAAGTGTGTTCCACTCTGATCCGTGCTCTAAGAAGTCCTCTGCAGATCTGCTCAGCGTCCACAGAGCCCACACCCTGACGCCCGTTCTTATGACTCAACCAAATCGACAGCTTTGCAGTGGCGAACAAAACATTAATCAGTGAGTGAATCTTCCTTTCTTTGCTGAATACTTTGGACCATAAATAAACAACCGAAAAGAAAAGTGCTCCCCCAAACCCTGAACCCTCAACAGATCAAAAAGTGCAACTAAACGTGAACACTGAACAAATAAATGTGCTAAAGTCTCTGGCTGCGAACAGAAAAAACAACCCTCCTCATGATCAGGATCCAGGTGTGCTATGTGTCCGTTTATGGCTATAGCTCCATGCACAACCCTCTATTGGAGGTCAGCTGCTCATTTTTCAATGGGCTGTTTATACAGGGACCACCAGCAGCCTTTCGGGGACGAGCCTGGGCAAAAAACTCAGCCCAGCTCAACACTTATGTCCCAAAGTGACTCAAAGTTCCGTACTTTCACACACGTGTAATACAGTGCTTTCTTCCCCAAGCCTTCGAACTTTTCCAGCTGTGGTGGTCTGAAGGAAAGGAGACAATCTTCTCCCTCTTGCCATTCAGGGACATTGGCATTGACATCCAGGGGAAGAAAGGTGTACTCATCAGCTTCATCCCAGTGATCAGGAAGGGAAGCATCCTCCGTGATAAAGGCCTTCAGACCTTCTGATAACAATCCTAACACCTCCTCCACCACTCTGGACAGCAGCCTCAGTCTGATGTTTATGGTCTGCTCCAGGACTTCTATGGGCATCAGCAGGTGGCCAAGCTTTACACGTCCAGCCTCTCTGAGAGAAGATCTCAGACTGGCTGATGTCAGAACCTCTGCTCTAATGAGACTGTTGAAGAACAAAGGCTCCTCCAACAGTCACAGGCCCGCTGCAGGAGCAGGATCTCTGGTTACCTTCATTACTCTCCAACACTCTAAAACTGAAGAGTAGAAAGGGGTAAGTCCAGGCAGGTCAGCTTCCTCCTGCCTCAGCATGAACAGCTGCTTACTGTAGCCCAGATGCCCAGCTTTCTGCAGGAGAGCACTGGCCGTTTCCAGCCACCTCGCACCAACCTGATACAACAGTATCTGAGCAGTCTGCAGCCTGAAAGCCATCACCCAGGCAGAGATGTTTATGAGGCCTTGTCCTCTCTCCTCTACTGGCAGGTACAAAGCTGAAGCCTGTACCCAATGTTGTCCTGTCCAGAAGAAGTACATGATGGTTCGCTGGATGTCCTCAATCAGACCTCTAGGTGGGGAGAGAACAGTCAGTCTGTGCCATAGCGTCGAAGCAACCAAGTTATTGACAACCAGAACTTGACCCCTATACAACAGCTGGGGTAGCAACTATTTCCATTTAGACAACCTCGCACACACCTCCTCCCTCACTCCCTCCCAGTTCTGCTGTTGATAACTTTCTGTGCCCAAGTACACCCTACTTCCCCACTGTAGACCTCCAGGCAGAGCTGGCAATGTTCCCTCTTCCCACTGGCCCATCTGAAAAGCCTCGCTCTTACTTCAGTTCACTTTCGCTGAGGATGCTCTCTCATATAGCCTCAAACTAGCTTTCAAGGCTTCTATAGCTCTCTGGTCTCTTACAAAAACATTTACATCATCAGTATATGCAGAGACTCTAAAAGCAGAAGCACACCATGGCCCTGGTAGTAGGAAACCATGAAGGTGATTCCTCACCCTGCCCAGTAGGGGCTCGATGGCCAGACAGTATAGTGGCCCTAAGATGGGACAGCCCTGTCTAATCCCCCTTCTAACAGGAAAAGGCCAACTCGACCCACCCCCCACTTTAACTAAGCACTCTGCCCCACCATACAAGAAACCCACCCATGACACAAAAGAATCACCAAACCCAAATGCACGCAGTGTAGAAAATAAATAATTGTGATCCACTCTATCAAAAGCTTTTTTCCTGGTCCAAAGAAATTATACCAAGGTTCAAATCATAAACATTACAAACATCAATTAAATCTCGAAACAGAAACAGATTGTCCAATATAGTTCTCCCTGGAATGCAATACGTCTGGTCCATGCGCATAATTATGTCCAAATAGTCTCTCAGTCTGGTAGCCAGTGCACTGGAGAGTATTTTACAATCAGTGCATAAAAGGGCCACTGGTCTCCAGTTCTTTAAGAGTGCCAAATCCCCTTTTTTTTGGTAAAACGGAGAGAACTACCCTCCAACAAGACGAAGGCAGCGACCCTCCATTAAAACATTCTAGTAGCACCTCATGTAGATCTGCGCCAATGATTCCCCAGAACCGCTTAAAAAATTCGGCAGTGAGCCCATCCAGTCCTGGTGCTCATCCTGAAGCCATCTGACCAACAGCTGTAGTTAGTTTCTCCAGACTGAGCCCTCAATCCAGACCAGCTTTCTCTTGTGGATTCAGCTGTGGAAGCCCCTCAAGCAGCTCGGCAGCACACTCTAGACTGCAGCAGTCTGCTGAGAACAAGTTGGTGTAGAAATCCACAGCACAGTTCCTCATTTTTGGGGGGTCTGTTGTTACTGTCCCATTGGGGAGCTTCAGAAATATCATAATTTTCTTCCTCCCAGTGTTCCTCTCCAGGTTGAAAAAGAAGAAGCTTGAAGCATCCATGTCCTTAATGTTCTAAAAACATGATCTAACCAGAGCTCCCTTCACCCGCTCCTCCAAAAGAGTTCTAAGTGCCATCTTTTTATTCTTCAATGAATTCTGGGTAGCAGAAGTTGGTTTCAGATGTAAGCCACTCTCAATGTCATGGATACTGTTCTCTCAGTGCTGAACAGAGGCGATTCTAGAGTCTGTTGTGGCCCCAAGCAAAAAATTTCCAGGGGGCCCTTCTGACCAGTGTTCATCACCAATATGTTATAAATAATCTGACACCAACGAAAAATGTATGAAACCAAAGTTTTTTAAATTCCAAATGTGAAAATACAATGGTAAAGAACAGTAAAAACAATAAAAACAATACAAAAACAAAATAAATAAGCCCTTGGGCCCCAACTCTCGGGGGGCCCATGGGCCAGGGGACCCCAAGCAGGTGCCTGCCTTGCCTGTTCACAAGCTGCGTGTCTGGCGCTGAATGGACATTTTGAGCTGGACTGTAGAGAAGGATGTGTACTGCTGACAAAAAAAAATCGTATCTGAGACTTTCCAACCTCCCACCACTGCCTCAGAGATATGAAGTTGGCTTTCTCAGATCTCCACCTTAACTAGAACTGTTCAAAATTGCTGCATAAAATGTTATCTTTCAGCAGCCTGTTGTTAAAGTGCCAATAAGATTTGATTTTTTTGTCCAGAGGAGGTAATTAACTCAAAGTTGGTAAGGTGATGATCTGTGAAACCAACCAGAATGATGGAACTGTTAACTAACCTGGACCTGAGTGACTGTGAGATGTAAAAGTGATCTAACCTGGCTGCACTTACTCTGTTGTCATTAACTTTAACCCATGTGTACTGTCTAACTGTTGGGTGTTTGAGTCTCCAACAATCCACCAAATCTAAATGTGAAATTATCCTGCCTAAAACAAGAGATGAATGAAAATATGGTTCCTCACTAGTTCTGTCCAGAGTGAAGCCTGTGGTGCAGTTCCAGTTCCCACCTAAGATGAGGTAATCATCATTAAACTGGTCTAATTCATCTTTCAGTTGGCTGAAAAGAGCAATTCTTTCTTGTCCTTCATTTGGTGCATATATAAAGAAAGCACAACTTTATTCAGATTAGATTAGATAGATTAGATAAAACTTTATTGATCCCTTTGGGAGGGTTCCCTCAGAGAAATTAAGATTCCAGCAGCATCATTACAGATAAACAGAGAAAAGAAATAGAGAAAACTTCTAGATAAATTAAAATAAATTATGTATTTACATATACAAATATAAAAGAATAAGATATGGGGAAGAGAGGAAGGGGGAGGGGTGCAGCAGGAAAGATATTTCACTTTATATTGCACATTATATTGCACATTGTCCGGTATTGCTTATTGTTAGGCTAAGCTACTGCTCCTTCCCGTCCTCTGTCCTCCTGTTCCCCCTCCTCCCCCCCAGAGAGGAGTTGTACAGTCTGATGGCGTGAGGGACAAAGGAGTTTTTGAGTCTGTTCATCCTGCACTTGGGAAGGAGCATTCTGTCACTGAACAGGCTCCTCTGGTTGCTGATGACGGTGTGCAGCGGGTGACTGGCATCGTCCATGATGTTCAGTAGTTTGTCCATAGACCTCTTCTCTGCCACCGTCACCAGAGAGTCCAGCTTCATGCCAACCACAGAGCCGGCCCGCCTGATCAGTTTGTCCAGGCTGGATGTGTTGGATGTGCTGCCCCCCCCAGCAGACCATGGTGTAAAACAGGACACTAGTGACCACAGACTGATAGAACATCCACAGGAGTTTCCTGCAGATGTTAAAGGACTGCAGCCTCCTAAGGAAGTATAGCCTGATCTGTCCCTTCCTGTATAAAAGTGTTTGGTGTTGCAAGTCCAGTCCAGCTTGCTGTCCAGCCACAGCCCGAGGTACTTGTAGGAATCCACAGCCTCCACCTCGACTCCCTCGATCAGAACCCGTCGTGACCTTGGTCTGGACCTCCCAAAGTCAATGACCAGCTCCTTGGTCTTCGAGGTGTTGAGCTGCAGATGGTTCCTGTTGAACCAGATGGCAAAGTCCCTCACCAGGCTCCTATACTCCTCCTCTCTGTCGTCACTGATACACCCCATGATGCCTGTGTCATTGGCGAACTTCTGAATGTGACACAGCTCTGAGTTGTAGTAGAAGTCCGTGGTGTACAGGGTGAAGAGAAGAGGGGCCAGCACCGTGCCCTGGGGTGCTCCGGTGCTGCTAATCACAGTGTCAGATGTGATGTCCTTCAGCCTGACGTACTGCAGCCTGTTGGTGAGGTAGCTGGAGATCCAGGTGACCAGGCAGGGGTCCACTCGCATCCTGTTCAGTTTGTCCTGAAGCAATAGGGGCTGGATGGTGTTGAAGGCACTCAAGAAGTCCAAGAAGAGGATCCTCACTGTGCCATTTCCCTTATCCAGATGTGAGTGGGCTCAGTGTAGCAGGAAGAGGATGGCATCTTCCACACCAACACCTGCCCGGTATGCAAACTGCAGACAGTCCTGGGCGTATTGCACCTGGGGTCTGAGGAGGCTGAGGAAGAGCCGCTCCAACGTCTTCATCAGATGTGAAGTGAGTGCCACCGGTCGGAAGTCATTCAGCTCGCTGGGCCTATTCTTCTTGGGAACTGGAACGATACATGATGTCTTCCAGAGGGTTGGCACTCTCCCCAGCTGCAGGCTGAGGTTGAAGATGTGTTGGAGTGGTTCACCCAGTTCAGCAGTGCAGGTCTTCAGTAGTCGGGGACACACCTTGTCTGGGCCTGCTGCTTTCCTGGGGTGAAGCTTCCTCAGTTGACCTCTGACCTGGTCTGCAGTAATGCATGGAGGAGTCTGTGTTGAGGTGGGGGAGGAGGGGGTTGCTGTGATGACTGGGGAGAGGTGTGTTGAGGGAAGAAGGAGAGATGGCTGCAGTGAGGGAGAGGGTGGGGGGGACATGGGCTGGTTGAACCAATTGAAGAAGTCATTCAACTCGTTCGCCCTCTCCACTGTCCCCTCAACAACTCTGGTCTTTGTATTGTGGCCTGTGATGGTTTTCACACCTTCCCAGACCTCCCTCATGCTGTTCTCCCTCAGCTTCTGCTCCACCTTTCTCCTGTAGCTGTCCTTAGCTTCCCTCATGCAGTGTTTCATCTCCTGCTTTGCTGCTTTCATCGCCTCCCTATCCCTGCTCCTGAAGGCAGCCTTCTTCCTGTTGAGGACAGCTTTGACTTCCTGTGTTACCCATGGCTTGTTATTTGGGTAACACCATACAGTCTTAGCGGGGGAAACCATGTCTGCACAGAAGTTGAGGTAATCTGTCAGACAGTGTGTCAGCCCCTCTATGTCCTCACAGTGTGGGCAAAGCAGCACATCCCAGTCCATCACGCACTTGTGAAATTTCCTCTCTGCGTTTAACCCATCTGAAGCAGTGAACACACACATGCACACACACGTTAGCAATGAGCACACACACACACCCAGAGCAGTGGGCAGCCATGCTAACAGCGCCCGGGGAGCAGTTGGGAGTTCGGTGCCTCGCTCAAAGGCACCTCAGCCCAAGGCCGTCCCATATTAACCTAACCTGCATGTCTTTGGACTGTGGGGGAAACCGGAGCACCCGGAGGAAACCCACGCAGACACGGGGAGAACATGCAAACTCCACACAGAAAGGCCCTCGCTGGCCGCTGGGTTCGAACCCAGAACCTTCTTGCTGTGAGGCGACACTGATAACCACTACACCACCGTGCTGCGCTGTATATGTTAACTAAACAGAAAATAATTCCTTCTATTTCCTCCCGAATGATCAGCAACCTTCCTTTAACAATTTCTAAAGTTGGAAAAATTTTAGTCTTACTGTTTTTCCTGAATAAAACAGCCCCCCCCCCACACACACACAGCAGTTAGTACCATGGCTGAATGTGTATAAACCCTCCCACCACACACCCCAGTCCATCTCATTTTCCCTGTCGCTGTGGGTTTCCTGCAAAAAACTGTCTATTTGTTTTTGTTGAATTACTTCAGCAACTAGAGCTCGCTTCTGTCCATCCCTGCCAACGTTTATATTTAAAGAAGCTACCTGAGTTTATGCATGGATTCAGAAAAAAAAGTAAAGATAGAAACAGGAGGAGACAGTAGAGAGAGGAAACACACCTGGTGATGCATGATCATAAAATCATTTAGATAGTTTTATCCTTTTGCTGGTTCTTTCCTTTGCCATCTTCCTTAGAGCTGTGATGTGTTTATTAAGACAGAAATGTTTCTTCAAATCCAACACGTTTTCGCCAAGCCATAACTGATCTAACAAATTTGTCTGTCACTGAAATAATCCTTAATTTTTACACTTTTTCCAAAAGAATCATTTAAAAAGTCATCAGTTTCTTCCAGTGAGTATAAATCATTGTATAATTGTAAGGAGGATGGCTGCTGACCGAGCCTGCTGGGCCAACCTAACGGCTTCATGTGTCGGATGACACGGGAGCCCCTAAGCTAAGCTAAGCTAAGCTAAGCTAAGCTAAGCTAAGCTAAGCTAAGCTAAGCTAAGCTAAGCTAAGCTAAGCTAAGCTAAGCTAAGCTAAGAGTATAAATCATCCTGCTGTGAGCTTCCACCAATCGACCCACACTCTGACTCCGGCTCATAGTCCATGTTCTCCACCTTTCCTCCACACTGACTGTCTAAACCATCCTCCTCCTCTGTGTCTCACACACTCACCACCACACCTGCAGCCACTTGCCCAACTTCAGCAGGTTCACCGGTTTTCATGGAAGTATTCGCCTCCTCAGTGGCAGTAACAGGCCCACCAGTACCCGCAGAGGTATTCACCGTGGAGGTGACAACAGCGGATTTGCCGGTGTTTGCGGAGGTATTCACCTCCTCAGTGGCAGCGGCGCACAAACTGGTACCCATGGAAGCCTCCTCCTCCCCGGCGGCAGCAGCGGGCTCCACCATCCGCTCCCCTCCAACATCCTCATCGCGGCCTGCCGTGATATCAACAGCATTAGCCTCCTGTTGTTTATGAGGGCATGCGTACCGTTTATGGTTGACATCACCACACTCAAAACACTTCATCTGTCCAGCGCTCGCATACACCATATCATGACCGTTACCAAATTTCACTCTGAATCAAACCTCCAGTGTCTGAGTGGGAGAGCCGAGAAACATGAACGCTGTCTCCTCAGAGACTGAACGTGTCTCAACTTTGGATCTTTACAGCCCAGACTGACCATACGAAACCCGCTAGCAAATTTCCCAAAACTCTTTAGCTTATTCTCTAACAGTGCATTTGGAATAAACAAGAGGAACACCTGACACTGTTACACGGGTAGAGGGAACTGCTAATGGGGAGACTTGGGTAAACAGATCAGTGATTACAGCACTTGCGATTAAGTCACTAACATGTTTCTCCTCCTTGAGAAACACCACCACCGCCCTGTTCATCTGAGAAGCATAGAGTACACTCTCATGTCCTATTTTCTTGCCAACAGCCAGTAAAACCTCCTCCACCATCACACCGGGATCTGGCGGTGCTATCTGTACACCGTGATGGATGGATGGAGGAGGCGTCCCGAGGGACACCATTCCTCCCGAAACAATCCACAAACTTTTCCTTACTTAGCACTCAACACACAGCAATAAACAAGAAAAAAAAATCACCTGGTCACACATGCAAAAAAGGAAGAAATGAAAGCAAAAAGAAAAGAAAGAACAAAATAGAGAAAACAATTCATGCTCTCAATTCACGTTGCCAAACTCCCGCAAACACCTCCACCTATGATATGCCTCACACATGCAGCTCCCAGCATGCAACAGAGAGAGAGAGAGAGAGAGTGAGAGAGTGAAAGAGAGTGTGAGAGAGAGTGAGTGTGAGTGAGTATGGAATCTCACACACACTCACCTTCAGCATGCACTGGGGCGGTTTGCAGCCGAGTGTGAAGCGGCTGGGATGAGAATCAGCACCTCCAAGTCCGAGGCCATGGTTCTCAACCGGAAAAAGATGGCTTGCCCTCTCCAGGTTGGTGGAGAAGTCCTGCCTCAAGTGGAGGAGTTTAAGTATCTCGGGATCTTGTTCACGACTGAGGGAAGGATAGAGCGTGAGGTCGACAGATGGATTGGTGCGGCCTCCGCAGTGATGCGGTCGCTTTACCGGTCCGTTGTGGTGAAGGAGCTGAGCCAAAAGGCGAAGCTCTCGATTTACCGGTCGATCTACATTCCGACTCTCACCTATGGTCATGAGCTTTGGGTAATGACTGAAAGAACAAGATCGCGGATACAAGCGGCCGAAATGAGTTTCCTTCGCAGGGTGGCTGGGCTCTCCCTTAGAGATAGGGTGAGAAGCACAGTCACTCGGGAGGAACCCGGAGTAGAGCCACTGCTCCTCCACATCGAGAGGAATCAGCTGAGATGGCTCAGGCATCTCTTTCGGATGCCTCCTGGATGCCTCCCTGGGGAGGTGTTCCAGGCATGTCCCCCCGGGAGGAGGCCCCGGGGAAGACCCAGGACACGCTGGAGGGACTATGTCTCTCGGCTGGCCTGGGAACGCCTCGGTGTTCTTCCTGAGGAGCTGGCTGAGGTGTCTGGGGAAAGGGAAGTTTGGGCTTCCATGCTCAGACTGCTGCTTCCACGACCCGGCCCTGGATAAGCGGATGAAGACGAGACGAGACGAGATGAATTTATATTCGACAAAAAACTGGTTGCTCAAACAAAAGCTCATTAAACAGGGATAAGAAGCACAATCACAACAGTGTGTTTCTCCCTGCAACCATTTTCCATCGGCCTCACTAAAAATCTAAAGCCTACATCAGATCTCCCCTCTGCCCCTCATGCCACAACAAAGATGGCAAAAAGCAAATACAACATTCAGCAGGAAAAACATCAATCCATTCAAATCCATTCTCTAAATAATCCAAAATCATATTTAAAAACAAACATTAATTTCTTATGCAAAACCCTGACATGGCTCTCACACCCTCAGTGATGAGCCTGTGATTAAAACTAACTTCCAGTTGAAGTGGAGATGAATCAGAGGAACTCATGATGGTGTTGTTGAGTTGTGCTGAGATCCACATTATCATCAGATGTTCAGTGATGGAGTTCTCTGAAGGTTCTCACTCTAACACCAGCAGAGAAATCCCTCCTGAACCAGTTTGAACGTCTGATATCATCATCATAAACTACAGTAAAATAAAACTTCTTATTCTCTTCAACTTCATGAACAACATCACCACAATGCTGAAGTTCTGGAACACTCCCTTAGAGAAGAGATAGATGAGACGAGCTGAACGTTCTCGGGGTGGAGTGTGTGCAGATGTAAACTTTAGAAAGCGTTGTGTTCTCTGTCAGACCCACTCGCTCTCAGAGCCGATGAAGAGGAAAAACAGATTTAATTTGCACGTTTTAAACCGAGTCCCTTCAGGTTCCAGCTTATTTTAGCTTTTCATCCCTCAGTAAAAGGAGATGTTCTATATTTAGTGAGTGAATGAGAGTCACACTCACACCTCTGAACGTGTGACTCCATCTGAAATCACATTTATTCAGCTGAACAGTGAAGAATTGACGACATACAGCTTCGTCAAAGATACGGGATAAAGTCAGCTGTGAGATTAGCGTTCATTTAAAATAAAAACATTAAAACATGAAAAAGCTCAAATTAGCAGACGTGCTGTTGGTCAAAGACATCAAAATCTCAATTCAAAATGAGGGACACACACACACACACACACACACAAAGTTAATGAGATTGAACAGGAAACACGTTAACAGAGAGACAGACAGAGAGAGAGAGAGAGAGAGAGAGTGTCTGGTTTTATATAATTGTGGAATGAAAGAGATCTTTATGACGGATGAAACTCTTGTTTTCTGTTGTCTAAGACGCCTTCAAACTGCCGTTGTTGGGCGGCACAGTGGTGTAGTGGTTAGCACTGTCGCCTCACAGCAAGAAGGTTCTGGGTTCAAGCCCAACGGCCGACGGGCCTTTCTGTGTGGAGTTTGCATGTTCTGTCCCTGTGTGGGTTTCCTCCGGGTGCTCCAGTTTCCCCCACAGTCCAAAGATATGCGGTTCGGTTAACATGAGGCAGCCTCAGGCTGAGGTCGGGCTGAAGGGCCCTTGAGGAAGACACCGAACCCTCAACTGCTCCCCGGGTGCTGTAGCATCACTGCCCACTGCTCTGTGTGTGTGCGCGTGTGTGTGTGTGTTGTGTGGTTCCTCCTCTCTGTATATTCCATGTGATTATCACTTTAATCAGATGTTTTCTTGCATTCTGTCACTTTTGCAGTTTAATTTGCTTCTTTCAAAACTTTTGACACCCTCGGTCCATCACGTCGTCCATGAAGGTGTAAAATCTTGCAATCTCTCAGCAGCTGCTGATCTTCTCTGGAGAGGAAACGAGAGAAAATTCAGCTTCTCAGCACCGTCACTGTGTTCATTACTGAAACTCCAGCAGACAGTGAGACATTAGAGTTATACAGCTGCTTATTTTACTATGTGTGTGTGTGTGTGTGTGTGTGTGTGTGTTTGGGGGGGGGGGGGTGTTGTGAATGCTGTTGACAGTAAAGGTCATTCATATGGAAAGATCAGCTCAGAACCTCCAGGGAGACACAATGCAGTGATACGCCCGGGCAGAAACTGTCTGTCTGTCTGTCTGTCTGTCTGTCTGTCTCAGTGTGATGTAAGACAGTAATGGCAGTGTGTGTGTGTGTGTGTGTGTGTGTGTGTGTGTGTGTGTGTGTGTGTGTTCAGTAGCAGTGTGTTATTATTCTTGTCAGCCCCGTTTAACATTCATGTGGTTTCACTATAATAAACACACACACACACACACACACACACTGTATAATAAAGACTGTGTGTCTTATTTGCCCATCACAGCTTTGTGTCATTATCACACTGTACAGACTAAAACACTGCAGGTGTGTGTTTCTGTCCTTATCGATTAAATCTGTGTTTATCTGAGATTTAGACGATTCATCTCCTCTGTCCGTGTGCAGGAAAGAGTGAAACCATGTGTAGATGTGTGAGGAGAGGCGTGTAGATGCCACACACACACACACACACACACACACACACACACACACACACACACACACACACACACACACAGAGTGGTGTTATTTTGGTGTGATAATCAGCAGCTCTGAACTGTAACTGAACAGAAAAACATCACTCCACTGTAGAGGAGAGAAAGATGGAGGGAGATGTGTGTGTGTGAGAGAGAGAGAGAGAGAGAGAGAGAGAGAGAGAGATTTAACTAGCTAACGTGAAAAGACAGCCCGTCCTCCACTCACAGTGTGACCTATATATTTTCTGTTATGTTATCATGGTGTCGTGTGTGAATGGGAGTAAACCGGTCGGCGTTAAGTTCTGTCCTGTCGACCCAATAACAGTCACTCGGACTCTCAGAGACGTGATGCAGCTCAACTCGTGCCATGTTGTGAACTCGCTAATATCTCAGCTTGGGCTTTTCACTCCAGCGGACTCACCGCCTCATCAGTTATACGCCATGTCCGCTCTCACATGGGTCACACTCCGGAGCGTTCCGATAAATACAGTCAGGTGGGAAAACACTAGATCCGTAACTTCTCCGTTATGGAAGACTGAGTGGGAATGAACATGCGTTCTCTATTCCATGTTGTTTTCACCTCAAACATTAAAAGAAAAGAAAACCCATTTTTAAAATGCAGTTATGAAGATAGATTATGACATAAACTAATGATTCATGTGAATAATTGAAAATAAGGAGCTCACACAACTAAGATATCCATCTCCGAAAGTCAGTTTCTATGCAGAATGGACGATTTCATGGAGGCTGCCATTGAAAATATTTTAACCAATCAGAAAAATCCCCCCGATCGTTTCCGGCAGTGCTCTGACATCATTTGAATGCAAAACACGGACGCTCCGCATAGTGAGTAAGACTTGAAGCTGCCCCTGGCTGGAGATTATTTCAGAAAAAGTTTATATGAAAAAAAAATTTAATTCCATTTCTCTAACAAAAAAGTGGAGGGGGAAAGATAATCCTGATGTCACTGATAAACAGTGAGGGAAGAGTGAACAGCTGATCTACTTCTATGTGACTGAATGCAGGGAGGTAACTTTTCATATTTATATCCTCGGTACAAGTAGTGCTGCCGTGACGCCTCGTTCTGTGGACTGTAACCTCGCTAGACAACCTACAAACAGATCTGCATACAACCTGATTTACCTAAATCTGTTGAAGAGGAAAGTGCATGAGTTTTTACACATTCCTGGCAGCATAAGCACTCGTTAGCACGCTTAGCATACTCTCAGCTCATTCATGAAAAACTTCCTCATCAAGACGTCACCAGGCTAGTGTCAGTACACCCATTGGAGACGAGCAGACTACCCGTACAAACATGGACAGCTCAGACTACAACTCCCAGCACAAACAGCGCCCTCTATCTCCCACCTTATGACTCTCAGCTGACATTCATTCCCTCATCACCTGTCTCAGTATTTAAACCCTAGTCACACAAGCACACATTGCGAAGAATCATTCTGGTTTTTCCGTACATACCAAGCCTTGGTATTCTCTGACTGCCTTTCTGCCTGTTTGACCTTTGCTAGTGTTTTCTCGTTTCCTCGATTTTTGTTTTGCCCACGTTACTTACTCTGTTCACCGAGCGCCTGACCCTAGCTTGTTCTTTGACTATGATTCCTGTCTCTCATTTTGGCTTGATTGCTATTCTGAAGCTGTCTTCCAGTGCACGTACATCTGTAAGTGCCTGCGTACTCACAGGATATTTCACCAGCATGGATGTAGCGGAGGATCACAAACAGACAGCTCTCAATGCACAGGGGCGACTGCTCAGAGAACATCAACAGATGCTCACCAATCTGAACACCAGGATGACGCAGCTAACAACTGTTATGTCGCAGGCCTTCCTAGCACGCACTGAATCTCCTCCTCACTTGGTGTTGCAACTTCCTGCACCAGAAAAGTTCACTGGCAACCCTGCCACATGTAAGGCCTTCTTGTTACAATGCTCATCGTATTTTGCCACCATGCCGGATATTCCGGAACAACACAAACTCGCTAAATTTCTGTCTCTCCTCACCGGCAAAGCAGGCTGCTGGGCTACAGTCATCTGGAACAAAGGTGGAAAGCCAATGGGGTCATATGAACAGTTCCTCTCCCTATTCAAGAAGGTATTCAATCACGAGCCTGAGGGAATCGAAGTTGGGGAAAGCCTACTCACCAGCTCACAGGGCACCAGAAGCATTGCTGAGTATGCCCTGGATTTCAGGACTCTTGCAGCCTCCAGTGGATGGAACAACCCAACACTCAAAGCAGTCTTTCGCCAGGAACTGCGCCCTGAAATACTCAGCGAGCTGGCATGTAGGGATGAGAACCTCTCACTGGATGCCCTGATCGAACTGACCATACGTCTAAACCAGCTGTTGAAGCACTGGCCTTCGCTCCTCACGGAGAAGAAGCCAACGTCGCCTCCCGAGGACCGCACACCCATGGAGCTGTCACGCACACGGTTGTCCCGCACTAAGCATGCCAGAAGGTGGAAGGAGGGTTTTTGCTTCTACTGTGGGAGCGCTGGTCATGACATTCAACACTGCCCAGTTCGACCTGCCCGGGGAACCTCAACCGAGAGACCTATTCCAGTCCAAAGTCTGGTGAGAAAACTTAACTCTAAATCCTTCAAAATCCCAGTGTTACTGAAGATGGCATCCTCCGCTCATGTCCTGTCTGCCTTCATAGATTCAGGAGCAGAGGGGAACTTCATCAGTGAAGCCCTCGTGCAAAAGCTTAACCTGCCAGTCACCTCTCTACAAAGTGGGCTTAGCATCCAGACTATCGATGGTGGACCCATAGGCGATGGCCTAGTCACATCACAGACGCAGCTGCTGCAGATACAAGTGGGGGCCCTACATCACGAACTAATTTCTTTTTACATCACAACCACTGACCATCATGATATCATCCTTGGCTACCCCTGGTTACAACTGCATGATCCCCTCATCTCATGGCAGAACAAGGAGATACTCCAGTGGTCACCTATGTGCTTTCAGAGCTGCCTCTCTTGTCCCCAACTCATTGTCTCCTCCACCTCAGTTGAGAGCCCGTTCCCCGACTCCATGGACAATGTTGCAGAATGCCACCTGGATCTTTCTGAGGTCTTCAGCAAGGGGAAGGCCTGCAGACTACCACCGCATAGGCCCTGCGACTGTGCCATTGAGCTGTTGCCAGGCATGGTGCCACCACGAGGTCGCGTCTATCGCCTTTCCCAGAAAGAACATACTGCCATGGAAGAGTACATCCAGGAGGCTCTCAAACAAGGTTACATCCAGCCATAGAAATTTCCTGCCTCGGCCGGCTTCTTCTTTGTGGAAAAACGAGGAGGTGGACTTCGGCCCTGCATAGACTATAGAGGGCTTAATGAAGTCACTGTTAAATATCCGTATCCTCTCCCTCTGGTTTCGGCACCTCTGGAGCAACTCAGATCGGCCAAGGTGTTTCCCAAGCTGGATCTTCGAAGTGCTTACAACCTGATCCAGATTAAACAAGGTGATGAGTGGAAGACTACCTTCAGCACAACCACTGGTCACTTCAAATACCAGGTTATGCCATATGGCCTATCTTTGGCTCCCAGCGTGTTCCAAAGTTTCATCAATGACGTGCTGTGGGACATGCTGGGAAAATATGTCATTGCCTATGTAGATGGCATCTTGATCTATTCCTCAGATTTCTCCAGTCATCAGGGCCATGTCAGAACTGTCCTCAAATGGTGGCTGGAGAACCACCTCTACGTCAAAGCCAAAAAATGTGAATTCCACCAAGACAAGATCTCCTTCCTGGCCTACATCATTAGCTCAGAAGGGGTCAGCATGGACTCAACCAAAGTCTCGGCCATTACCTCGTGGCCCCAATCTAAGTCAGTCAAGGACCTCCGGAGATTTCCAGGTTTTGCCAACTTCTACTGCCATTTCATCAGGAACTTCATCACCTTGGCCGCTCCATTGACCACTCTCCTGAAAAAGGGTCCCAAATGCCTCCGATGGAATCCTCAGGCAGAAGAAGCCTTCAACAAGCTGAAAACCGCCTTCACGTTGGCTCCGATTCTCCAGCATCCAGACCCCACGAAACCATTCGTTGTGGAGGTAGACGCCTCCAACACAGAAGTAGGAGCCATCTTGTCCCAGCGGTTTGGGGAAAAGCCGAAACTACACCCAGTGGCTTTCTTCTCCAAGAAGCTAACCCCTGCCAAGAGGAATTATGACATGGACAATTGTGAGCTGCTGGCCATCAAACTAGCCTTGGAGAAATGGTGATACTGGTTGTAGGAAGCAACTCATCTGTTCATCATCCTAACTAACCATAAGAACCTAGAGTATCTCAAGAAGGCCAAAAGGTTGAATCCACGTCAGGCCAGGTGGGCGCTGTTCTTCACCCATTTTTATTTCTCTATCTCCTTCCGACCAGACTCCAAGAACACCAAGGCAGATGTTTTGTCCCGGGCTGTAGAACCATCTCCCAAAGCCACAGAACCTCAACCCATCATCCCAACACAGCATTTCATACAATCCATCACGTGGGATCTGGACAGTGAAATCCGTAAGTCTGTACCTAATCGCATCCCATCTGGTCTTCTCTTTGTGCCAGCACATCTACGCAGCAAACTCATCACCTGGGCGCACTCCTCTCCTGCCTCTGGTCACCCCAACAGTCAACGTACCTACCAGATGCTGAAGAATAGGTACTGGTGGGACAACAAGCTGAAATCAACCAGTTCACCTCTTCCTGTTCTGACTGCCTGGGCCAAGGTTCCTCGAGCTCCTCCAGCCGGCAAACTCATGCCTCTACCTGTCCTGCAGCGACCCTGGTCACACTTGGTGATCGTCTTCATCACAGACCTCCCTTCATAACAAAACAATACCACAATCATGGTCACCATCGACCAGTTCTCAAAAGTTTTGAGGCTCATCCCTCTTCCAGGTATCCCTATGACCACCCAAACAGCTGAGCTTCTTTTCCAACAAATATTCCGATACCATGGCATCCCTGAAGACATTGTCAGCAACCGAGGCCCACAATTCATCTCCAAGTTCTGGTCCTGCTTCATGGAAAGGTTGGGGGTGTCCATTAGCCTCACATCCGGCTACCACCCCCAGTCCAATGGGCAGGTAGAATGGGCCAACCAGGAAATTGGCTGCTTCCTGTGAATCTACTGCATGCGCAACCACAGGGACTGGGCATGTTTCCTGCCATGGGCCGAGTATGTGCAGAACTCCCTAAAGCATTCTGTGACTCAGCTAACACCTTTCCAGTGCATACTCAGCTACCAACCACCCTTGTTCCCCTGGGACAATGCGTCCCAAATGGTTTGGCTGTGCTGGAACCACTCGTCTACTGCCTGTACCTGTAGCGTCATATATGAAATATATGACATCTGCCTGTAACATCATATATGAAATCCCTTGCCGCTCATGCAATAAAGTCTATATTGGTGAAACGGGCAGATGCTTCCACACTCGCAGGAAAGAACACCAATTAGAATGTGAAAAAGAAACAACAAAAAGACACAAGATCTGAAAAAGAAAAAGCAAACCAAGAAAACTTAAAATCAGCCATTTCAGACCACTGCAAACGACAAAATCATATAATGAATTGGGAAGAGGCCAGAGTCATTCGCGCTGAAGAGAATAAATACCAGCGTTGGATTTTGGAGGCAGTGGAGATACGCAAGCGGGCGCAAAGGACCATGAACCGGGATGAGGGAGCGTATGCGCTGTCACACACCTGGAGCGCAGTCCTGGGGCAGCGACCTGACAGCAGGAGGTGTGGACTACCTGTCAAATTGGGTGGGACGTTCACACCTCCATAGAGTACATCAGCTGATAAGGCACGTCACCACTCGACATCTGGTGACTGTTTTGAAGAAGGCGGAAGTGTTCGCCGAAACTGTCAACAAGGTAACATCCTAAAAAATACGTGTCTTAAGAAACGAACTTAAAGAATAGTTATAATAGTTAGACATAATGAACTTTCACTACATACAAAATCCTCGATTCCAGGCGAAGAGATGGCCAGATTGAGTACCAGGTAGATTGGGAAGGGTATGGGCTGGAAGAACAAAGTTGGGTCAAGTCCAAGGACATCCTCGACCCTCTGCTCAAGCAAGACTTCCACGCACAACACCCCAGCAAGCCAGCACCCAGAGGTCGAGGACACCCCCGAAAGAGTATAGCTCCCGGAGGTAGCTCCTCGGGGGGGCTCTGTCAGTAAACCTGCTGGAGACGAGCAGACTACAAACATGGACAGCTTGGACTGCAACTCCTAGCACACACAGCGCCCTCTATGTCCCGCCTTCTGACTCTCAGCTGACATTCATTCTCTCATCACCTGTCTCAGTATTTAAACCCCAGTCACACAAGCACACATTGCGAAGTATCGTTCTGGTTTTTCCGTACATACCAAGCCTTGTTATTCTCTGACTGCCTTTCTGCCTGTTTGACCTTTGCTAGTGTTTTCTCGTTTCCTTGATTTCTGTCTTGCCCACATTACTTTGTTCACTGATTGCCCGACCCTAATTTGTTCTTTGACTACAATTCCTGTCTCTCTTTTAGGCTTGGTTTGCTATTCTGAAGCTGTTCCGCCACACGTACATCTGTAAGTGGCTGCGTACTCACAGCTAGCCTACCGTAATTACCTTAGTACACAGTCCAACCCCCCTGGCAATGCAGAAAGAGGGTAAACAAACATTGCTTTACTATACAGGATTCATGTGAACATTACCTGAGGATGCAGCAATGGCAGAAGTGAAAAAACTCACCTGCATCAATCCCCAAAGGACAAAAAAGGTAAGAAGATTATGGATAAATGCCATTTGCCGCACAGGGACAGACCTCTCATGGGCTGACAGGTCCTTTGGGTGCAAAAACAGTACATATGCAGCTCGTGTGCTTGGAACATTTTGAAGAAAATTGTTTCACTCAAACAACTCGGATGCACCGGCATTAGGAATACTATACAAACCAGCGCTGAATCCAGATGCAGTTCCCACAATCTTTGGCCAAGAAGCGGACAAGACAAACGAGACAGCATGGTCAGTAGTCCACAAAAGAGAAGTTCAAAGGGTAAGAAAACACTATAAATATTGCTCACTTGTGTGTAACTAATTGATATGGTAATGCTTGCTTTTCATGATCATCATCATTATTTGTGTCATTGTCCGAAATACTTGAGGAAATCAGTGAAGAAATGTCGCTGGCGCTGTGGTCCATTTTGTTGAATACAGCCGTGTGTTGTAAGTGATGTAACACTTTACGGAAACCATTCGGAGTTCTTTTAGGTTTACAGGAATTTGTTTGTGGAATAGCCGACCTCCATCACTGCAACGGAGTCAAACATGTGATGATTTTAAGAAACAGGTGAAACAGTTTTAATGGAGTAAATTCCAAACCCCTGGCGGCACGGTGGTGTAGTGGTTAGCGCTGTCGCCTCACAGCAAGAAGGTCCGGGTTCGAGCCCCGTGGCCGGCGAGGGCCTTTCTGTGCGGAGTTTGCATGTTCTCCCCGTGTCCGCGTGGGTTTCCTCCGGGTGCTCCGGTTTCCCCCACAGTCCAAAGACATGCAGGTTAGGTTAACTGGTGACTCTAAATTGAGCGTAGGTGTGAATGTGAGTGTGAATGGTTGTCTGTGTCTATGTGTCAGCCCTGTGATGACCTGGCGACTTGTCCAGGGTGAACCCCGCCTTTCGCCCGTAGTCAGCTGGGATAGGATCCAGCTCGCCTGCAACCCTGTAGAACAGGATAAAGCGGCTACAGATAATGAGATGAGATGAGAAATTCCAAACCCAGTTTTATGATGTGTATGTGACTAATTTTTAATCATCTTGGTGCCATTTCTGTAATCTAGTTGGACTTTGTGATAATTCTAGTTATTCTTTTGTTTACCTGTATGACTTTTTCATCATTGCTTATACAATTTTGGCAATTTATTATTGTCTCTTATATTTTATTGTTTCCTGTTGTCATCAAGAGGACCACATTGGAAATAAATGTATTTTATACTTTGTGTTGTCTGTGGGGGTTGGACTGTCTACTATGGTAATCACGGTAGGCAAGCCTGGGTACGTCTTGATGAAGTTTTTCATGAATGAGTCGAGAGCATGCTAAGCATACTAATGAGTAGAATAACTCATAGTTTCAGCCTCGTTTTACAGGTAAAGAGCTCAGGTTTGTCCATAAGTCAGGGTTGCAGCTCATTAATACACTATTTCAGATGTATAGTACTGAAGTATAGTATACTTCAGTACTGAAGTATACACAGCCTTGCACCCAAATGACGTCACACATCGCCCTTCCAACAGGCAACATGGCAGAGTCCTGGTGGCATTAGAGCAGCACGGGCGATTTCTCTAAGACAACGAGGGAGGCTCAGCCTCCTCTAAAAATGACGAACATCGTGTAGGATGAATTGCGCTAGGCTTATGTTATAGCCGACCTTATAACATTGCTATTTCAGATCCAGAATCATAGAAATATATGTGGTCAACCCAACTACAGTGTGAAATCATTCCGTTATAACTTTCCCCAGTTCGCCTAATGTGTGCATGAGTTTTTCCCCCTCATGACAGCGCGATGCAGCCCAGCCTTAGTGGACTTCAATGGCATTTGGGAGCTATGCGCTTTCAATATCAAAATGCAAGACGATTATTGGACAAATACTGCGAAAACGCCCGCCTACGGACTCCCACAGACTCCCAGCCTCAGTGGACTTCTATGGCATTTGGGAGCTATGCACTTTCAATATCAAAATGCAAGACAGTTATTGGACAAATACTGCGAAAATACCTGCCCACGGACTCCGAGCCTCACAGTGGGAGGGACATGGCAGTTTCCGCGAGGAGACTGGTGATTGGTGAAAGCGGCCGGATATTTTCTTTGATTGACAGCTCGTTTCAACTATAGACAGGCAGCGGTGAATTTCAGTTCAGTCCCATGCGGATTCGCAAGTGCTGTGGTGTATTGTAAGAGATCAGCTTACATTTCGATTTCATTCATTACATACGGTTTCTACCAGCTTTTTTAGTTTGTATATATTTTCATTGTAAATAAAGTGTAAATATAGTGTTGTCAAGTTTGCTATCTTAGTTCCAGAAATTTCGTTTATTTGAGTGACTGAACTTGAACTTGAGGGGGCTAGTCAGCTAGCAAGAAAGCTGCGCACGGATGCCAAGCATTGCTGATTTAATATTGGCGAAGCCATTTGCCAGTCTTCCTTTCGAGGAAAAAATTAAAATTAAAGAGCAGGGTAGACCAACGCCTCAAACTGACTTGGTGAAAAAGGTAGGGAATAATACTCGTTCCTTTCAGCTCTCCTGGTACGAGAAAGTGAATTGGCAAGTGACCCACATCAACAAAAGTAAATAGGCTACTTTAGTAATATGTCATGGATGGACCAAAAATATAGAATCTATTTAAAATGTTTATGCTGAGTATATTATATTGGAATATATATTTTTCTGGATATGAATTAAACACAGCTACAATTTGGAAAACATTTTTAAACAAAAACACAGCCAAGAACATTTCACACTACAGACCTGGATTAAAAGTGAAGGGTTATCAAAATTGTCAATAAAACATTTCTCAGTCAAAATAAGTAAAATATAGGGAAAGTGTCATTGAATGGAATGTGTGGCCCCCAGCTCTATGTTTGGCTCCCCAAGGTCAGTGCTTGTGCCTATTCCAGAACACTCTGCTGTTACTGCTGAGGTTCCTGACAAAGAGCTGCTTTCAATAATGATCAATTTTTAAACAACATGCCACAATTTTAAAATATAAAATATTAAAATATACCCCCCCCCAACACCACCATCATGTATATTGGACAGTAGGCTAATGGGCCAAAAGAACCTGTTATTTCACAGTTTGTGACCCTGCCAACAATCAGCCAGATCAGAGGCAAGAGTATGGGCAAAATTGATGTGTTTTTTCTTTTTTCTTTTAAAATCTGGAAATATCGTAACCGACCAGCCTCCCCTGTTTGAAAGACTACCAGCCGCCACTGTAGAGCAGCGATACAAAAACACTCACAACTTTCTCATAAATGGTCAAACATACCCGAAACTTTTCTTATGGGCTCTCAATATTACAAGCTACCAACCCATGCATGTATTTACTTTTTCTATTCCTTTAACCAATTTCATCTGTGAAAGGGGCTCGAGGGAAGAAGAGAAGGGTGTGTGTGTGTGTGTGTGTGTGGGGGGGGGGGGGGTTCTACAGTGTCCACCTGCATTAACTGTGAGAGTTTAAAGCAGAGCAGCTGATTGGTTGGCTGTGTGGCTCACTGTGACATCATCAATCAGGATTCTGAGACATGTTTATTTCAAAATTCAAACTTTTAATCAACAACATCACAAAATCGATCCCACTGATTCTCAAAAAGAGTTATGATAATAATAATAATAATAATAATAATAATAATAATAATAAAACAGTCAGACTCAGGGTTCGGAGAGCGTTTGAATATATAAAGAATAACAGCAATTTGACAATCATTTAAAGTTTTATTCATTAAAGATTTTTCCTGTTTTAATGAATGACATGGTGTTTTTTATCCGTTTGTAGTTACACTGAATGTTGTGGAACGTTGGTGAAGAGAGCTCACTGCTGTTCTTGTGCGTGTTATATGGAGCAGCTATAAACCGCACTGACACTGGGGACTCCTTCCAGAAATGTTCAACAAACATCTCCTCACAGAAAACGTCAACATCTGACTGACAGGACCACCTTCACTGACAATGCTCACAACATCCCACTATTATTATTATTATTATTATTATTAATAAATGAAAGACTGAGAATAAGCCGAACATGGCGAGCCCTCGGGTGCGTTTCAGTGTAATCCTCCCAGCATGGGTTTGATTTTGAAGTTCCTGCTTCTCAGACAGAATTCTGCGTCTCTCCTGCTGTTCTCTGTTTCTCACTCGGTTCCTCACATGGCTCTTTGAAATGGAAATCTGTTCGTCAGAACTCTTGGCTAATGAAGCCCCAGCCTTTAATTAGCAAAAGCCTGGAGCTGCTTTAGACTCCAGATTTACACAATGTGTGTGTGTGTGTGTGTGTGTGTGTGTGTTATCGAAGGCATATTTGGTATCCAAACTGAATTTTGTTCTGCACTTTGGCTCTGAGTCTAACATCACTAACAAGTAGCATAAGCTAATGATTAGTATGATGGTGAAATGAACACACACTCTTCAGTCTTTTCTCTCTCTCTCTCACACACACACACACACACACACACACACACACACACACACACACACTGTGCTACGTCTCTGATAAAAGATTCAGTGATGTCAGACTGAATGGTGTGGAAGATGTGTTTGAGCTGATTGTATAATCGTGTAAATTCTCTCTCTCTCTCTCTCTCTCTCTCTCCCTCACTCACTCTCACACACACAGATTTGGATAAAAGCTGATGTGTGATGTTATTTCAAAGTTGTGTGTAAACTACATGCTGCTCATTTCTGGAGGCGTTTGTAATTAAAACATGTCGTTTTTTATTTTGGACCTTTGAAGAACAAACTCAGATTATTTCAGAGGTTGAAGAAAGTCCTCTGCGTGAGAAGATGCTGAAAGCATGCAGAGTTTAAAATCTAAAATAGTTTGTATTTGTTGAACGTGTTTCTTGATCACTGCATCATTCCAGATGTGTCGCTGATGTTGATGTTCATTTCCTCGTTATTGTTGTAAAATCATAGAAAAGAATAAAAATTAAGACGTTCTATAAGGACCGTGATCTCATTTATTAAATCGTGTGTCTAAGAGCCATCCATATACCCACAAGTCCATTTTCTCTGTGAAATGGAGCTGGAGATAAAAGCCCTGGAACGGAGATCAACTCAACCTGAACTGAGCAGCGACCTGCACTGATGATCCGAGCCTCACTGTCAGAGCTGAAAACATCTCCCTCCCTCCACAAAGCCACATGAGCAAAATCTTCTACAAGGAATAATCCCAATCTATCCTTCAATCAACCAAACAAACTATTTTACTTCACATTCGGTCTGTCTGCATCTCCTGATGCCCCAAATCAGAGATGACTCCCTCAGATACAGATAAACAGCATGAGATCCAGAAGATCCAAAGAATCAGTTCACCTGAAACATCAGAAGTGTGTGGAAATGTACACAACACACACCTGCACCGATAAACAAACTGGAAAAATCCCATTCAATGCACAGAAACAACTGTACGCAAAACGCTCGCACCCATAAACACTCTTACACACAAATCTTCGTATGTATAAATGAGGTCTCAGATATTTTACTGCAACTCAGAAAACTATCGACAACCAGCGACTCATCAAAATATGGAGAATTATTTTTTTCGTTCCTGTTTGAGGCATCGCTTTGTGTCTGAAGTGTGTGTTTTGGAAACGCAGAAAGTTTCACAGTGTTAGTGTAAATGTTGAGCTTCTTCATAACTCACCTGCTGTAATGATGAACCCTGACCTCAGTGTGTGTGTGTTGACAGATTTGATGGTAAATGTTATTATTTTAATATGTTCTGGAGCCTCACTGTTCCCTGATCAGCTCAGTGTGCCGTGCTTTCGTTGTATTTCCGAGTTAAGAAGCGTCTCGCTCCCAGACCGCAGCTCCGCCTCTCGGGGTTTCAGTGTCAGTTGTGAATAATTACTGGTCTGGAAACGTCAGTGCATTAAACACTGCTCCTGCTCTAATCCATCAATCAGACTTCAGCAACGTTGCTCAACTCCATTATTCACAAATAATCATCACCGTCTCACATCTCACCTTCTGATTTCTGGAAATTTACAAAAACCCTGCAAAGCTCCAGCCTCCGAGTGACAAATGGCTGTTTTGGAGAAGGTCATTATTCCTGAAAGCTTGGAGTGGCAGATCAACAGGCCGAGAAACGTCTCCACGTCTCCACCAGCAGATCGGCTCCAAGAGCTGCAGCTCATTACCTGGTGGAGGACGTCACGCTGGACCTCCTGGAACACACACTGAAACTGACAACATGAACATATTTACTTTTCCACACTGTAAAAAATCATTTGTTGTGTTAGCTTAAAAAAGTGATTAACCTGGTTGCCTTAAAATTTCAAGTTTGTTGAAACTCGTATGGAAAGTTAGCACAATGCAACTTGATTGCCTCATTATGCTAACTTACTATATGAGTTTCAGCAAACTTGAAATTTTAAGGCAACCAGGTTAATCACTTTTTTAATTCAAAACAACAAATATTTTTTACAATGCATATTTACACAATCGAACTCTTCTTCAGCTGAGATGTGAAAAATCCCAGATGCTTTAATCTACGAGACAATCTGATAAACAGGAACTAAAACACGCTGCTGAAAATAATCCAGCTCTGTCTAATCACATTAGCAGTGTGGCTTTAAATTTAACGCCTTAAAATAAACTCAGGAACGCTGATACGGAGAAAAACCGCGCGCGGCTCAGTGAGCGTTTCTTACGGACTGCTCACAAATAAAAACCAGACTCATCTGCAGATCAGACAAGTTTAATTTAGATTTAAATCAGATTCTGAGAATGAGGTGGAAACTGAGAAGAGACATGAGAAAATCAAATAAAAATAGAGTTTAAAAAAAGTTGATTGGATCAAATCAGATCAGACTTTTGTTCCAGTCCAATCCACTGATGTTCAGTGATGTGACTTGGATCCTGCATCTGAACACAGCATTAAAACACCACCATCACACCTCTGAGGACCATAAACAGAGACAGAACCTCAAATCCACTCCGAGATTGATTATTTTCCTGGAACAGCATGTCCTGGAGTGTTTTATTCCTCTTCTACCTTCATATTAATTTATTTCTACCATTAAAAATCTTTAATAACATTAAATGCAACTATAAAGTGTTGTGATGTACAGCAGGTATAAACAGTTGTTCCTTCACCTCTCTCTCTCTCTCTCTCTCTCTCTCTGCGCGTGCGCGTGGGTGAGCGGGCGGAGCCTGAGTGGGTGGTGCCGAGTGTGGCCGCTGTGCCGGGATCTCTGATCCTTCTCGCATTTTCTAACTCTTTTTCATGTTTTGTTTGTCTTTGTCTTTGTTTGTGTGCTGTATTGTGTGTATTGTTGAACGTTAGGTGTTTGAGTGGACTGTGCTTTTTTTCTTGCCGAGGTCCTGCCTTGCTGGAAGCGTGGCGGCCTCGGGCAGAGAAAAGTTTGAGTCTTTAACGCGGCGTCATGAGGTTAAAATAAACTCCAGCGCCAGTGTCCAAGATTGCAGTTTGGCTGTAGGGGAGGTTGTTGGACACGATAAGATAATTTCTGTCGCTCGGATGAATAGTGCTGTGGTTTTGTTTTTGGAGACGGTGGATCTGGCAAACGCCATGGTTGAAAATGGTGTTGTAATTGACGGTGCATTCACCCAAGTGCTCCCTTTAGCGGCCCCTTCTAAGAAAGTGATTATCTCCAATGTCCCCCCTTTCGTAAAGGACGAGGTCCTGATGGAAATCCTTTCTCGCTATGGCAAGCTGATTTCACCTATTAGGAAAATAGCAATATGGACTAGTTCCCCGCAGCTAAAACATGTTGTATCTTTTAGACGTTTTGTCTATATGACTTTAAACAATGGTCGTGATTTGGATTTGGTTCTGAATGTAACAGTGGATGGTTTTGTGTACTCTATATACGTTTCCTCTTGTTTGATGAAGTGCTTTGGTTGTGGGGAGAATGGTCACCTGGTGCGGGCATGTCCTCAGAGGAGAGAGGAGCCTGCAACCGGCGGCATTGGGGTGGCGAGGGAGGAAGGGGAGAATTCGGCTAAAGCGAATGATTCCGTGGGTGACGGTAACACTGTGGGGAGCGGTGCAGAGGGGGAGAGGGAAGTGCCCCCGCCGGAGCCTTTCTCTCCTCCTCAGAGCACGCCCACGGATGAGCCCGTGGAGGGTAGCATTCTGTCTGATCCTACTACAGCACCAGACGTTGAAATTCCCCCAGTTAATATAGAAGATGATGACGATAATAGTGATGATAATGACGCTGGAGACGAGAGTTCTCAGATGGATGCAGAAGAATTAAACCCCACTTTTAAAGTGCCCCGAGCCAGAAACAAGAGGAGATGTAGTCAGTCTCATGATACAAGTAAAAATAAATCGGCCGAAGTTCGCAGCAAGGCCAGGTTGGATGAAACAGAAAGCGAGTTTGACTCCGACTGTAGTGTCAGTTGCAGCATGCGCCCGAGTGGCTATGCGTCTCGGTCGTATACTGTAGATGACTTTAAGACGTTCCTGTCCCAGACCAAGCATGCCAAAAAAGTTCAGATTGATAAACATTTTCCAGATGTTGAACAGTTTATGTCCAAGGCAAAATCTTTTGTAGCGAAAGGTCTTGTTACCAAACAAGAGTCTTACCGTTTACGCAAGTTTGTCACGAAACTAAACGTTCTTTTGGGCAGTACTACTGACGTTAATGGTAAATAATAAGCATCTCATTTGCAAAATGATTAGGTATATGTTGTCGTTTTTTATCTTTTTGTGTTTCATCATGAGTGTGGTTCGTATTGCCTCCCTGAATGTGAATGGGGCAAGAGACCCAGTGAAAAGAGCGGAGATTTATGAACTGCTTAGAGTGAAGCGTCTCGATGTTCTCCTACTACAAGAGACACACAGTGACCCGGTAAATACCGCAGATTGGTCCCTAGAATGGAATGGGCTTTCTCTCCTAAGTCACAACACCTCTAGTAGTGGTGGTGTGGCAGTGCTATTTGCGAAGAATTTCATTCCAATATCCTATGATGTTTTGGAAGCAGTACCGGGAAGACTATTTAAAGTTAGAGCACGTTTTGAAAATCACGTTCTAATTTTCATTTGTGTGTACGCTCCTACAAATGCATCAGAGAGAGTAACTTTTCTGAACGAATTATCTACCATGGTAACTGGGTGCAGCAGCAATGAATATCTTTTTGTTGGTGGTGATTTTAACTGCACAGAAGGTGACCTGGACAGAAATCATGCAGAGCCACATATGCCGTCACGCAGAAAACTTATCCAGTGCATCCACAGGCATGATTTAAGTGATGTCTGGAGAACCTTTCACAGGGGGCAGAGACAGTATACCTGGATGCATACTCTTGGCAATATGATTTCTATGGCTAGGCTTGATAGATTTTATTCTTTTAAACATCATTTTAATATTTTTAGAAATTGTGTGATTATTCCTGTGGGGTTTTCTGATCATGGGCTGGTTTTATGTGATATTAGTTTAAAAGCTGTGAAGCCCAAAAGTGCCTATTGGCACTTTAATTCATCTCTTGTTCATGACAAATATTTTAAGGAAGTGTTTAAAACTTTTTGGGCAGACTTTAAAGAATGTAAGACATCTTTTATCTCTTTACAGCAATGGTGGGATTTTGGTAAATTACAAATTCAACAATTGTGTAAAAAATATACTCAAAACATCACGAGAGACAGAACCCAGGCTACAGAAATATTGGAGAGAGAACTAAAAGAAATACAGATGCTGGCTTACTCTACTGGGAATGAAGATATACTTAATAATCTGGCAAAAAAGAAGAATGCACTAACTGAGTTGTTAGGCATTAGTGCTAAGGGTGCTTTGGTCCGTTCAAGGTTTCGGAGTGTGGATCAGATGGATGTCCCATCAAAATATTTTTTTAGTCTGGAGAAGAAAAACAGACAGAAAAGATTCATCCTTTCATTAAAATCTGAATCTGGAAATTTAGTGACTGATGACTGTGGAATTCGGAAAAGAGCTGTGCAGTTCTATCAAGATCTATACAGGAGCGAACTCAAGGACGGGGGTCTAGTGGCCTTTTTCTGCATGACCTGCCTCAGGTTTCAGTTGAGTCCCTTGCAGAGCTTGACGCTCCCTTGACACTGGGGGAACTTGAAAGAGCCCTTCAGGGTATGGAGTGTGGAAAGGCTCCTGGCCTGGATGGCATTCCAGTGGACTTTTATAAGTGCTTCTGGGCAGAAATAGGGGAAGACTTGCTTGCTGTGCTCAGTGACAGTCTCACGGTGGGGCGCCTACCGGTGAGCTGCCGTAGAGCAGTCCTCACTCTTCTCCCCAAAAAAGGCGACCTCACCGATATCCGCTGCTGGAGGCCTGTGTCACTCCTGTGTAGTGATTTTAAATTACTGTCTAAAGTTTTGGCAAATAGACTGTCCAAGGTAATGGACCAGGTCATCCATCCGGACCAAACCTATTGTGTTCCCAGTAGATCTATTTTTGACAATGTTTCTTTAATTCATGACACAATACATGTGTCTAAGCTTATGAGAATTGATGTAGGATTGGTGTCCTTAGACCAAGAAAAAGCCTTTGACAGAGTGGAGCACAAGTATTTGTGGGACACGTTACTTGCTTTTGGGTTTAGTGAGGGTTTTGTAAATATGATCCGGGTTCTGTACAATGATGTTGAGACTATACTAAAAATCAATGGTGGTTTAAGTGCTCCCTTCAAGTTTGGTAGGGGTGTGCGCCAAGGCTGCTCGTTGTCTGGTATGCTATATTCATTAGCTATTGAGCCTCTTTTGCACAAGCTGAGAGGTGCCCTAAGTGGTGTGGTTTTACCTGGCTGTACTCTGCCTATTCGTCTGTCAGCCTATGCAGATGACATAGTTTTACTAATTACTGGAGGTAGGGACATAGACACAACTTTTAACATTCTTAAAGATTTTAGGACTGTTTCATCAGCTAAAGTTAACTGGTCCAAGAGTGAGGCTCTATTGCTAGATCAGTGGGTGGGTGGGGGGTGGGGCACCAAGGCTGCCGGAGGGGCTATGTTGGAAGCAGGATGGGTTTAAATACTTGGGTGTCTTTTTGGGAAATGAAAATGTAATGCAGAAAAATTGGGAGGGGGCAGTTGAATGTGTGCATGAGCGGCTAGAAAAATGGAGATGGTTGCTGCCAAAGATGTCGTACAGGGGGCGTGTCCTCATCATAAACAACTTGGTGGCGTCATCCTTGTGGCATCGGCTTGCATGTGTAGACCCTCCGCCAGACCTTCTAAACAAGCTCCAATCTTTGGTGGTGAATTTCTTTTGGGACAATTACCACTGGGTACCACAACCTGTCTTGTTTTTACCTAAGGATGAAGGGGGGCATGGTCTCATTCATTTCCCGAGTAGAACTGCTGCTTTTAGGTTGCAGTTCGTGAAAAGACTTCTCACTGGGCCTACTGTCATTGCCTGGAAACTCCTCAGCTGTGCTGTTTTAAGGACTTGTGCAGGACTAGGGCTTGATAAGTCACTGTTTTTAATTGCACCACAGAACACTGATTGCTCTAAAATGCCTCCTTTTTATCGAACTCTTTTAAGAATTTGGGGTCTTTTCCAGGTACAAAGGCGGGGATCAACTGTATCTTTACACTGGCTGCTACAGGAACCTGTGGTTGGGGGTGCAAGAATGGACGTATCCCTAACTCACTTTCCCACCTTTCAGAGGAGGCTACTTGACTCCAGGATCATAACAATGAAGGACGTAATTAACTGGGCAGGGGCGGATTTCAAGAATGTTGAGAACTTCTCTACATCAATGGGATTAAGATGTACCCGGGTAGCCTCAAAACTCCTGGAAAAATGGCATACTTGTTGCACTACAGACAAGTTAAAATTACTCAGGGACTACTGCACAGGAGAGGCATGTCCAGATGTATCTGATGCTTTTCCTGAGCTGAAACTTGGACTTGTTCTTGATGGGAATAATTCTTTATCTAATCTGCCTGTGATTGCTTTGTGTGATGCTACAGGGAAGCAGCTGTACAATGTCTGTGTGAAGGTGCTAAACAAAAAGTGCCTTTCAAACAGAGTTGACACACCCTGGCGCGGTGTGTTAAAACTAAGCAAAAATGTAAAACCTGAATGGAGAGCACTGTATAAACCACCATTGCCTAAAAGAGTGGGTGACTTGCAGTGGAGAATACTTCATGGGGCTATTGCGGTGAATTCTTTTATCTCTGTTTTAAATCCTAATGTTGGTCAGGAATGTCCCTTCTGTTTCCAGAGGGAGTCAATATTTCATACCTTTTTACACTGTCCAAGATTAAAGCCACTATTTATGGTTTTAGAGAATTTGTTTAATCGTTTTAATGAAGAATTCTCCACTGAGACTTTTATTCTTGGTTTTAAATATGTGAAACGCAGACAGGATGTATGCCAACTGGTTAATTTTATCCTGGGGGAAGCCAAAATGGCAATTTACCTTACCCGGAACAACAAGATGGAGGGTAAACCTGGAGATAATGTTTTAGTGATGGTTTTTTCTCTGCTAAAGTCTAGGGTTTTAGTTGATTTTCGTTTTTACAAACTCATGCAGGATCTAGAATCCTTTGAAACCACGTGGTGTTATAAGCAAGCAGTATGCTTTTTAACTAATGATGAGTTGCACTTTAGCCATCTTTTGTAGATGGTTTTATTTATTTACCTAATTATTTTAGTTATTTATCTTTCTACCCCTTTGTAGTCGTTAATTTGTAATTGTATAACCTTTATGGTAAATAAAGAACAAAATCAAAATCTCAAAAAAAATCTCTCTCTCTCTCCTGAAGTAAAAACCTCAGCTTGTTCCTGTGAAACTACAGAAATGTAAACTCCTCTGTCCTGAACCTGTCTGAGATCTTACAGCTCCAGTTTCTCCTCTGTCTGTTACACAGCGCTCACACTGGAGACTCCTTACAGAGAGCTCCCCCCCCCCACAAACACACACACACACACACACACACACACACACACACACACACACACACACGCTTTTCTCCTGACAGAAAACTTCACCACATCAACAGTTTTATTCTGTTTATTATCAGTGGAGCGTCTGCTGGACACGTCCCTGTGAATGAGCCGTTACTACAGAAACCATAACACATTATATTTAGAGTGAGTGCATTAATATAAACCTGTCAGAGCTGCTGTTGGAGAGAATTAATCAACACCTTCTGACCAATCACAGTCCAGAACTCAGCAGTGCTGTGAGAGAATCTGTATTAGATGTGTATGAGATCAGTCAAAACAGATTAGTTTAATAAGAAATGTAGTTTTACAGCAGGTCTGAGGTCAGTTCTGTCTCACACTGTCATACAGATTAATGTTTAATTCTGATCTGGAGTCAGTGAGACACAACTTCCATCATTAACATCCTGAGAAAGACCTGAAATACCACCACTGTGTGTGTGTGGGTGTGTGTGTGTGTGTGTGTGTGTGTGTGTGTGTAGTTCAACATGTTCCCTCCTCATTCATGGACAGAAGCAGGGTGAGATGTTGGTGAGGATCTGAACACACACTGATCCTCCTGGAACACAGCCCCATCTGTAACCTGTTCCTGGCTGTTAATCAGACGGACTGAGGTGATGAGGAGAGAGGTTGAGTTTGGAGAAGCAGCTCACAGACCTGAGGGTGGAGCAGGAGAAGGAGACGCCATTAATCCCCTGCTGTGACTCAGTGGAACCTCAGTGAGCACCGACACATCAATCAGATCAAACATCTAATGAAGCTGTTCATCACCGAGTGTAGACATGCAGAAGCTCTCAGGAGGACTGTTCCACTCCTGTTCATCACCTCTTTCTCACCTCTCTGTCTCACTCTCTCTCTGTCTCTCTCTCTCACCTCTGTCTCTCTCTCTCACTCTCTCTCACCTCTGTCTCACTCTCACACCTCTCTCTCTCACACACACCTCTCTGTCTCACTCTCTCACCTCTCTCTCTCTCTCTCTCTCTCTCTCTCTCTCTCTCTCACCTCTCTCTCACCTCTCTCTCACTCTCACACCTCTCTCTCTCACACCTCTGTCTCACTCTCTCTCTGTCTCACTCTCACACCTCTCTCTCTCACACCTCTCTGTCTCACTCTCTCATCTCTCTCTCACCTGTCTCACTCTCTCTCTGTCTCACTCTCACACCTCTCTCTCTCACATACACCTCTCTGTCTCACTCTCTCACCTCTCTCTCTCTCTCTCTCGCACCTCTGTCTCTCTCTCACCTCTGTCTCACTCTCTCTCTGTCTCACTCTCACACCTCTCTCTCACACACACCTCTCTGTCTCACTCTCTCACCTCTCTCTCACCTCTCTCTCTCTCACCTCTCTCTCACTCACCTCTCTGTCTCACTCTCTCTCTGTCTCACTTTCTCACCTCTCTCTCTCTCACCTCTGTCTCACTCTCACACCTCTCTCTCTCACACACACCTCTATGTCTCACTCTCTCACCTCTCTCTCTCTCTCTCTCTCTCTCTCTCTCTCTCTCTCTCTCTCACCTCTCTGTCTCCTTGTCTCTCAGTAATCCCGATACTCACCCCTTGAGGAGTTCTCTATGTGCTCGGATGAGAATGTGTTTGCACTCTGAGCTCACGCTCTTCACCCCACCTGGATTATAAACATACTCATTGCACACATGGTGTGTCCCGAGCGTCTTTACTGCGCTGGGCTTTAGAACCCACTATCAGACCTCATCACAGGTTCCTCAAGGGTTCTATAGATTACTACAGGTTCTTAAATTCCTTAGAGGAATCTGGAAATGGCTGAACCCTGTCGGTGTTTACACACTTGTGTTTACACACTGTCCACCTTTCTGCAGGTTTGTGTGTGTGATGATGATGATGATGAATGTTCCTTGTTCCTCTGCATGCTGTGTTAATTTTACAAACGCTCTGTCATCCTGCTGCTAGTCTTTCAGTGAGAGTGTGAAAATGTCTGGCACACACACACACACACACACACACAAAGTGTTAATGCATGTAAACACTGATATTTTTATCTGATGATGTATTTGCACAGTGCAGTGAATTTAGAAGTGTGTGTGTGTTTGTGATCAGATTCTCAGTTCTGAGCTTTAATAATTCTTTCACTTCAGAATTCACCCTGAACAAGATGATGCTCTTTTTCTCTGAAGTCAGTGTGAAAGGAAAAATAAAACTGGAAGCAGTCTGATGTTTAATTGATTCCTGCTGCAGCTCTGATGTCTGATGTGTCTCTGGATCTCACCGTGTTCCTCACTCAGTCCCTCAGACCTGCACACGCTTTTAATCTGCTTTCCCTTGGCGTGATTTAAGTGGTGTGATGACTGAAGATGATGCTCCTCACACTGTGTGAGATGCTGTAGGATGAAGTGTGTGGTGATTCTCTAACAGACTGTGTGACGGTGTGTGTCTCCGTGTCAGATTATACACTGAAGATCCCCTAACGATAGACCTGCCGTTAAACACCACCACTACGTTCTGCTCACGTCATCAATCAGCGTGATCCGCAAATCAGCTGGTGCAGAGAATGGCTTCACACACACACACACACACACACACACACACTGCTGACAGTGAGCTGGAGGTAAATAAAATAAAAAAATGAGACTTTCATCACATTTCTCACTCACACACACTTCATCCTCGGCTGTGTTTGATCACAGTGACACTAAATCTGTCCCGTGATGAGTTCTGATGAAGAAACCCATCTCACTCAAGACTGAAGGATTTTTTTGTCTGTAATGAAACTCATTCACTGTGAATTCAACAAACACTTATAGCTTTAATAAAAGAACTGACCTCATCACCTTCAGCTTCAGAATTAATAAACCTCAGTTAATTTTCAGATTGAAGTTCGTTTTCGACACTGCTGTAAACTTTTCCAATCAGCATTTTTACTTCTCTGCACCAGTCAGATCCATCCATCCATTCATTATCTGTAGCCGCTTATCCTGTGCAGGGTTGGATACAAGCTGGAGCCTATCCCACCTGACTGTGGGCGAGAGGCAGGGTACACCCTGGACAAGTCGCCAGGTCATTGCAGTCTTTAAAAATTATTTTACTTTTAATCAAATCACCTTTCTCTGACCTGAGAGAGAGCAGTACAAATATTCAGGATGTGTAATAACAGTGCTGCAGGTGACAGCTGTTTCTGGGTATTGTGTGTGTGTGTGTGTGTGTGTGTGTGTGTGTGTGTGTGTGTGTGTGTGTGTGTGTGTGTGTGTAAAAAGCAGTGATGTGAAACCTGGAAATTAAATTATACCTCGTGTAGCCTGAGGCCCTTCGTTCAGCTGCTTTAAGCTCCATAATAAAGAGAATTGCAGGAACACTGAGAAAAAAAAAACCCTCACAGTCCTGGAGATGAGATATTATTTAATCTTCTCCTCACTGTGCTGAACAGGTTCTTCACTGTTCTCTTCATGTGGATCTGTACTACCTCTCACACAACCTCTTTATTCAGCAAAAAATAGAGCCACCGAGTTCTGCACCTCTGCCCCTCAGCTCCGAGGTGAAATATTTCAGTTTCTGCTTCATCCTGAGCTGCACCTGAGGGACCTGCAGGTGAGGAGGTTCACAGAGTCGTAGCTCCTTCAGCCTCGTCTTCATCACCTTTTGTCACATTGACACAGGTTCAGGAGATGAAGTTGAAGAAGAGATTAGAAATAAACACCAGCCAGATTTATTTACCTGAGATGAGGGCAGGTACATTAGACAGGTGAGAACAGGAACGTCCATAATTCAGGAGACAAAACCATTAAACACCCAAACACAACGACGCACACAGTACAGTCACATATAGTGCAATGGAGTTCAGTTCATATCACAGGAGACGAATCATACAGTATAGAAGACTAGAGTACAGTAGAGTACAGTTTGGTGCAATATAATATATTATTATACACACAGGACACTCTTTCGATGGAATAAAAACGTGTTCTATTCCCTTCTAGCTTGTTTCATTCGTTTGGTTTGACAGCATGCAATATTGTTAGCATATCGCTTATCCTACATGTATTACGTCACGCTACCCAATGGAGAATGAATGGTGAAGATGGTTTACAATATTGCATGGTTGTCAAGACAAGATGATGTCACACGTCAGAGACATAAAACTTCCATGCTAGCGAGCGACTGGAACAATTTGTAAACAAACAAACATGGCCGCCAGGTTTCCTTTGTACATTCAAAATACGGAAGATTTTGAGAGAATTTTGAAAGACGCGTTGAACACCTGAAAGGAATGTATTATAATAATAATAATAATAATAATAATAATAATAATAATAGCTGGATTTTTTTCATGGTCTATCAGATATATTCCACTCAACGACTCGTCTTCGACTCGTTCAGTATCATGCTCACTGAATGGAATATAGCTGATATACCATGAAAAAAATCCAGCCGATATTATTAAAGTACAGCATGTTATACATGGTATACAATTATACTCGGATGCTCAGAGCCATTCTCAATATCTCATGGCAGGAACATCCTACAAAAACCCAACTTTATAGCAATCTTGCCCCCATCTCAGAAGTTACACGAGAAAGAAGACTCAGATTTGCTGGGCATAGTTTCTGAAGTAAAGATGAGCTGATCAGTGACCTAATTCTCTGGAATCCATCTCATGGCCATAGAAGTGCTGGAAGGCCTTCAAAGACTGACATAGACCAACTCATCTGTGATTCTGGACTCAACCTTGATGAATTACCTACTGTGATGATGGACAGAAATGCTTGGCGCGATATTGTCAAAAGAATCCGAGCAAGCTCGATGCGATGATGATGATGATAGCATGGTACAGTACAGTATACTGCAGTACGGTCGAGTGTAGTACAGTAGAGTATAGAAGATTATAGTGCAGTATATTATACAGGGATAAATTTATTAGTTCATCTGTTTAAAGTCTTTATTTTTCTGTAAAGCTGCTGTGTGATAATGCCTGCTGTTAAAAGTACTGTACAGATAAATAGACTTGACTTTAGTACAGTACAATACAGTACAGTACAGTATGGTACCGCTCGATAGATGTGTCCAGGCAGAAGTGTTGATGTGAATAACTCTGTGAGGATGTGGTGTTAGTGTGTGCGGTGTTTTCGTGTGTGTGGTGTTTATTATTATTTATTGGTGTTAAAGTGTGCTGCTTGTCCTCCTTCTCCTTCCCCTGGTTTTCCTCCTGATGCCTGGAGACAGTCAGTGTCCCAGATAGCGAACGCCACTGAGACTCTGCTTCATCACGACCCAGTAACACATCAGAGATATGATCCACACAGAGCCACGCCCTGAGATGGAATCTACATCAAATCTGTAGCACACAGAGCTAACATGCCTCCTCTTAGAAAACAAACAGAACACGGCAAGTGTGTTACAGATACAGGACAGGGGTTTACATGGTTTCCTCTATTTAAAAGTGATGTAATGAAATATGCAGTGACAGAGAGAGCAGTTACAGAGTGACGGAATGCAAGCTTATGATGTACATATATGGTGTAGGAGCCAAATGTTGCTGTGTGTTCATTGTTGTAATTTTTCTGTGGCACACTGGGTGGCGCATGTCCGCACTTGTTTCAGGTATATAGGTAGCAAACGTAATGTTGTTGGCAGGTGTTTTGACCCGGAAGGGGCAAAGGGTTTTTGATCGCTAACGCTAACGCTCACTACTGTGGATGCTTGCTGTTGTTACTACTGTGGAACTGCTATAGACAATTTGTGCATGATGGAATAAATGGACCACTTTTGTATTCAATGTCAAGATTTGCCTACCTGCGTTTGTTTACTACACAGTAAGTCAAGTGAGCGTAACATTGTTAACATCTAGCGCGTCAGCCAGGCCATACCCGAGGTCAGGCACCTCAGTAGTTCAGTATTAGACCGAACTCCTTTAATATTAGTCAAAAACCCTCCAGTTCGGACTTTAGTTACAAAGTCGGAGTCTTTGGCATGTATGGAATTAGGACCAGCCAAAAGCCGTCTGTTTTTTTGTGGATTATTGTTTGGATGTTTATGTGGGCTAACTGGTGATGAGGAGTTTCTGGCTTGATACTTAAATCAGGCCTAGGAGTACAAGGGACCATCCGATGACTGCACGGCGCCCAATGAAAGAGGTATTTGTAGTGCTACAACAGGGGCGTGTTTAGCCTATTTTTGGGGGTGCTCAAGCACCCCCAAAAACGAGCTCAGCACCCCCTAGCTCAGCACCCTCAAAAACACTGCTTTTGGACATAATTTTCAGAAATAAGTGCCCTTGCGCACTGCGCAATGAATGTGTGTGCAGGCGTGTGTGTGTTCTTGAATTCACCTGTTACGTGATAGTTCTATGACCAGTAAAATCCCTCTCCTCCTTGCGTCCCCTCTGATTGGGTTGCCTGTCCGCGCAAGCGCTTGCTACGACATGGTGTTTTTTTTAACTGGATTCCACGCCGATGAGGAACTCGAAGTAGCACCTGAGTATTACTGGCATAGCGAGATGTGAAGGTACGGACTGGAGTTACAATTGTTAAACACAACACAATAATATGCATAATGCAATATTGATGTTCCCTGGTCTATGAACAGAATGATAAAAACGACATTTATCATCCATATCGAGATACTTTTGTGCAGAGCTGTACAAGTGCTACGGTGCTAGACCGATGATAGACAGAAAAGTAAGCTATTTCTCCTGCATTTTATTTCATTTCAAGTTCAGGTTTACACTTTATCCATAATGAGTTACATTGTTTTATTTGACTTTTATTTGACTGTAAATGCCCTATGTCGCTGGATAGTGAAGGTGTTTTCTGCATCTCGCTCCTTTTTCTTTTATGTTTTTCATTTGTCGCCTTCCTCGCATTCAAACCGATTCGAGCTGAAGTCCACTACATGTCCAAAATGGTGGTCGTGTTTACGAAGCTCACGTGACTGAAAAGGGTCTATAGCGTGTTTAGGAGACAATAGATTAGTGGCGTGTCCAGTTTTTAGCGCAAGCACGACTGGCACCGCCTAATCAAGGTTGCATTTGCGGAAATATTGGGTCTTTAGTGCATCACAGGGTAACGATTAATTGTTTTGGAATAACACACTAGACCTAATCCTTTTATAGTATTTCAGCCTATACATCTCAGGAATTTGGTGGCGAAATGCTTTTATTTCAGGGATGGCCAGCCACCCCATGTGACCACACCCTCCTGAAGGTATCTTGTAGCCTGTCGACTGCATCATCTGGGTCGCGGGCAAGCCAGGTGCCTCTGTCAGCTCTGGGGGCTAAGCACCCCCAAAGATCAGATGCTAGAATCGCCCCTGCGCTACAATCTTTAATGGCCATTTCAATTGTGTGCACACATACCCGGGTATAAAAGAAAAACAAAACAAACATATGTGTTAAATGCCAGCAGACTGACTGTGGAGACTTTGCGAACTTTGTGTGACTGACTTTACAGCGAACTGTTTGATTGACTGTTTCATGGAGATGCGCGATACAAGCGCAATTGGACAGACTGCAATGCAAACCTCTGGTAAAATGAGTGGTGTTGATCACCAGCAGTCTAAACGTGCTGAAGCGCTTGCTGGTAAATTAGTTATGTTGCAAACGGATATAAAGTCTAAGTTGGACAAAGCTAGCATTATTAGACAATCTATGCAAAGTTTAAAAAATGATAAACGACAGTTACAAATTGCTCTAAAGGAACTGATAGAAACATGTAATGATGCAAAATGTATTCATGAGTCTTTGTTGAGTTTATTGCCTGTTGATGAAAAGGAAAAACATGAAATCTGGTTTAAAGCAAAGATGATATCTAACAATGAGGTCATTTCTGAAACAAAAGTTGGTAATATTGGTAATGTCTCATCTCATCTCATTATCTGTAGCCGCTTTATCCTGTTCTACAGGGTCGCAGGCGAGCTGGAGCCTATCCCAGCTGACTACGGGCGAAAGGCGGGGTTCACCCTGGACAAGTCGCCAGGTCATCACAGGGCTGACACATAGACACAGACAACCATTCACACTCACATTCACACCTACGCTCAATTTAGAGTCACCAGTTAACCTAACCTGCATGTCTTTGGACTGTGGGGGAAACCGGAGCACCCGGAGGAAACCCACGCGGACACGGGGAGAACATGCAAACTCCGCACAGAAAGGCCCTCGCCGGCCACGGGGCTCGAACCCAGGACCTTCTTGCTGTGAGGCGACAGCGCTAACCACTACACCTACTGGTAATGTTGATTTGTTAATTGTTTCACCTGAAATGTTTGATGTTGGTTTAAATGCAAATGATCATGGTAAAGCAAATGTGGGTTTTAAAGCTGTAAATGAAAATGGTGAGTGTGGAGATGGTGTCAATGAAAATGATAGTGTGTCTAATATTGCTAGCAGACAGTCACATAAAAGTGGTAGCAGTGGGAGATCCAGCACATCCTTAGCTAGGATAAAGGCAGAGGCTGAGAGAGCTGCACTTGTTGCTAGAGCTGCAGCTTTAAAGGAAAAACATGTCCTGGAGGAGCAGGAACAACAATTAAGAAGGAGAAGGGAGCAGCTTGATGTGGATGCAGAGCTGGCTGCCTCTGCCACCAAGTTGGCTGTGTTACAGGCCTCTGATCAAAGAAGTTGTTCAGCAGCATCCTTCAATGGCATGAATTCCTATGTGGAAAGGGAAAAAAGGAAAATGGAATCAATAGGTGTCTTAAATCTTAATTCAAAGGAATTTCAACCTGGATTGTCAAAGCTAACACAACATGTCTCTGCTAAAGGACCGTTACCACCTAATAACCCACTGTCACCAGATGTGCTCAAAAGGCAAACAGAGCTGTGGTGCAGGGATACCGCTAAGCATCAGTACAACCCTGCTAAGCTACCTTATGGAATATTAGCACCATTGGACAATCAGCAGCGGTTGACAACCATGCAACAACATGGACAGCAAAGACCTTTGACAGACCATCCAGTCAATGGAACTCACTCCCCAGACCTACTGTCCATTATGCAAAGGCAAAATGACATCACTGCTATCCTGGTCCGACAACATCATACATCGTCTCTGCCGTCAAGAGAGATTCCTGTATTTGACGGGGACCCTCTCCAGTTCAGACCATTCATTAAAGCCTTTGAACATGGTGTGGAAAGCAAAGCTCACAGTGTAGACTGTCTTTATTATTTAGAGAAGTTTACCAGAGTGGGGCAGAGTGGTGTAGTGGTTAGCGCTGTCGCCTCACAGCAAGAAGGTCCGGGTTCGAGCCCCGTGGCCGGCGAGGGCCTTTCTGTACGGAGTTTGCATGTTCTCCCCGTGTCCGCGTGGGTTTCCTCCGGGTGCTCCGGTTTCCCCCACAGTCCAAAGACATGCAGGTTAGGTTAACTGGTGACTCTAAATTGAGCGTAGGTGTGAATGTGAGTGTGAATGGTTGTCTGTGTCTATGTGTCAGCCCTGTGATGACCTGGCGACTTGTCCAGGGTGTACCCCGCCTTTCGCCCGTAGTCAGCTGGGATAGGCTCCAGCTTGCCTGCAACCCTGTAGAACAGGATAAAGCGGCTACAGATAGTGAGATGAGATGAGATGAGATGAGTTTACCAGAGGACAGCCACAAGAGTTGGTGTGTAGCTGTCAACATATGGTGCCTGGACGTGGCTACACAGTGGCAAAGGGTCTTCTGCAGGAACACTTTGGCAATCCATACAAAGTTGCAACAGCTTACATGAAGAAGGCTTTGGCTTGGCAAGCAGTTAAGTCCGAGGATGTGAAAGCATTGCAAGCTTATTCCTTGTTTTTACATGGCTGCTGCAATGTAATGGGAGAGCTTCAATACGTGCAGGAACTGGACATGCCTGTAAACATGAGGATCATTATCTCAAAGGTACCATTTAAAATGCGAGAGCAATGGAGAACAATAGCTCATGACATCATGGAAAGGACTCATAACAGAGCCCATATCAGTGACTTGGTTCTGTTTATTGAACGCTGTGTCAAAATTCTCTCTGATCCTCTGTTTGGCGATATACAGGATTCACCTGCAGGAGCCTCTGCACCAAGGCCTACATCAAGGTTTAAATTGCAGCCCAGGAGCCATGTAAAGGGTAACATTGTTGCTACCCTTTACAAGGAGCAAGTAGGCCTATTGGACAGAGAAAATGCTAAGGAAGCGAAGTGCCTGTGCTGCTATCGTCATCACCCCATGGAGGAGTGTAAGCAGTTTAAAGGAAAGAAGCATAAGGAGAAGATTTTTTTTCTGAGGCAAAAGGGAGTTTGTTTTGCATGTCTACACGTCGGTCACATGAGCAGGGACTGTGAGAGGCACTTAGCATGTAAAATCTGTGGACAATCTCATCCTACTGTGCTACACATTAAAAGGCAACTGCCGCAAGAACAGCTACGAGCCTCACCTGGCCAGCAGCAGTCCTCACTTCAAACATGTGGACATACAGGGGCCGGTAAGGACCAGTGTGTGCTATCCATCCTTTCTGTGAAGGTGAAGTCTGTGAAGGGAAGCCGCATTATTACAACTTACGCTTTTCTGGATCCTGGAAGTTCGGCCACATTCTGCTTCGAACATCTTATGCGGAAGCTGAACGTCACAGGCAAAAGAACTAGCTTCCTGTTGCGGACAATGGGGCAAGAAAAGGTCTTTTCAGGATGCTCCCTGTCAGGTCTAGAGGTGTCTGATCTGGATGGTAATAGCTTCTATGCCCTTCCTGAAGTATTTACACAGAAAGAAATGCCAGTCACCATGAACAACATAACATCCGAGGATCTGGCTAGGTGGCCTTATTTGTCCAAGGTGCGCATCCCAAGTGTGAAGGCAAATGTTGACCTCTTAATAGGAACTAATGCACCCAAGGTATTGGAACCCTGGGAGGTCATCAACAGCTGCCAGAATGGTCCATTATGCCATTAGGACAGTGTTGGGATGGGTGGTCAATGGCCCACTGAGTGGAAACAGTGATGTACCATTATCCTCTGCCACAGTGAATTGCATCTCTCTACAAAGGATAGAAGAAATGCTTGCCAATCAATACAATCATGACTTCAGGGAGAAGGCTGTAGAGAAAAGGGAAATGTCTCAGGATGACATCAGATTTATGGAGATCATGGAGCATTCAGCAGTGCTGCAGGATGGAAGGTACTGTTTAAAGTTACCTTTCAAGAAAAAGGATGTTTCTCTGCCCAATAACTTTGTGGTGGTGAAGCAAAGGATGCAGGGCTTAAGAAGAAGGTTCTTGAATAATGAAAGCTTACATCGGGAGTATGCAGTGTATGTGAATGGCCTTATCGCTAACATTTATGCAGAGCCTGTGCCCCAGCAGAAGCTTCAAGGTGAGCCTGGTAGAGTGTGGTACATCCCCCACCATGCAGTTCACCACCCAAGGAAAGGAACCCTTCGGGTTGTGTTTGATTGTGGAGCCACATTTCAAGGAGCGTCCTTGAATAAGGAGCTGCTTCAGGGACCTAATCTTACCAGCTCACTGCTTGGAGTCCTGCTTCGCTTCAGGGAAGAACCTGTGGCATTCATGGGTGACATACAGGCTATGTTCCAGAATAGAATAGAATAGAATAGAATGCCTTTATTGTCACTATACACATGTACAATGAGATTAAAGCATCTCCAATAACAGTGCAAACAATGTGTAGAGAGGGAGAGGAAGGGGGGAAGGGAAAAGAGAGGAAAGGAAAAAAAAAAGGGGGGGTAAGGTGCACAGTCTGAGGTGCATGTGTTGTGTTACACATTATGGAGTGAGGTATTGCACATATAAAGTATTGCACAGTGACAGTCACATTGTAAATTATTGCACGAGAGAGTCACATTATAAGATAAAATATTACACATTATGAAGTATTGCAAGGTAAGGTAAGGTGCACAGACTTGAGGTGTATGTGCTGTGTGTAAGATGCACAGTCCTGAGCACGGGCGATTGCTCTAAGACAACGAGGGAGGCTCAGCCTCCTCTAAAAATGACGAACATCATGTAGGATGAATTGCGCTAGGCTTATGTTATAGCTGACCTTATAACATTGCTATTTCAGATCCAGAATCATAGAAATATATGTGCTCAACCCAACTACAGTGCGAAATCATTCCGTTATAACTTTCCCCAGTTCGCCTAATGTGTGTGTGAGTTTTTCCCCCTCGTGACAGCGCGATGCAGCCCAGCCTCAGTGGACTTCAATGGCATTTGGGAGCTATGCGCTTTTCAATCTCAAAATGCAAGATGATGATTGGACAAATACTGCAAAACCGCCCGCCCACGGAGTCTCACGGACTCCCAGCCTCAGTGGACTTCAATGGCATTTGGGAGCTATGCGCTTTTCAATATCAAAATGCAAGACGGTTATTGGACAAATACTGCGAAAACGCCCGCCTACGGACTCCCAGCCTCACATGGGAGGGACATGGCAAAGCTTTCCGCAAGGAGACTGGTGATTGGTGAAAGCAGCCAGATATTTTCTTTGATTGACAGCTCGTTTCAAATATAGACAGGCAGCGGTGAATTTAAGTTCAGTGCCAGTGTTGCCAGATTGGGTGGTTTCCCGCCCAGTTGGGGGTTTCAAGTGCATTTTGGCGGGTTTTGAACATATTTGGGACTGGAAAACGTCAGCAGTATCTGGCAACACTGGTTCAGTTCCATGCGGATTCGCAAGTGCTGTGGTGTATTGTAAGAGATCAGCTTACATTTCGATTTCATTCATTACATACGGTTTCTACCAGCTTTTTTAGTTTGTATATATTTTCATTGTAAATAAAGTGTAAATATAGTGTTGTCAAGTTTGCTATCTTAGTTCCAGAAATTTCGTTTATTTGAGTGACTGAACTTGAACTTGAGGGGGCTAGTCAGCTAGCAAGAAAGCTGCGCATGGATGCCAAGCATTGCTGATTTAATTTTGCCGAAGCCATTTGCCAGTCTTCCTTTCGAGGAAAAAATTAAAATTAAAGAGCAGGGTAGACCAACGCCTCGAATTGACTTGGTGAAAAAGGTAGGGAATAATACTCGTTCCTTTCAGCTCTCCTGGTACGAGAAAGTGAATTGGCTAACAGCAAGTGACCCACATCAACAACAGTAAATAGGCTACTTTAGTAATATGTCATGGATGGACCAAAAATATAGAATCTATTTAAAATGTTTATGCTGAGTATATTATATTGGAATATATATTTCTCTGGATATGAATTAAACACAGCTACAATTTGGAAAACATTTTTAAACAAAAACACAGCCGAGAACATTTCACACTACAGACCTGGATTAAAAGTGAAGGGTTATCAAAATTGTCAATAAAACATTTCTCAGTCAAAATAAGTAAAATATAGGGAAAGTGTCATTGAATGAAATGTGTGGCCCCCAGCTCTATGTTTGGCTCCCCAAGGTCAGTGCTTGTGCCTATTCCAGAACACTCTGCTGTTACTGCTGAGGTTTCTGACAAAGAGCTGCTTTCAGTAATGATCAATTTTTAAACAACATGCCACAATTTTAAAATATAAAATGTTAAAATATACCCCTCCCCCCCCCCACACACACCACCATCATGTATATTGGACAGTAGGCTAATGGGCCTAAAGAACCTGTTATTTCACAGTTTGTGACCCTGCCAACAATCAGCCAGATCAGAGGCAAGAGTATGGGCAAAATTGATGTGTTTTTTCTTTTTCTTTTAAAATCTGTAAATATCGTAACCGACCAGCCTCCCCTGTTTGAAAGACTACCAGCTGCCACTGGTCCTGAGGTGTATGTGTTGTGTGTAAGGTGCACAGTCCTGAGATGTATGTGTTGCGTTTCACATTTTGGAGTGTGGTATTGCACATTATAAAAGTATTGCATAGAGAGTCACCTTATAAAGTACTGCACATTTATAAATTAGTAAAATAGTAAAATAAAATAGACTATAAAGTCAGAGCATATCCGAGTTCAGGGCGGTTATGGCTTTTGGAAAGAAGCTGTTTTTTAATCTATTTGTCTTTGCCCTGATGCACCTGTAGCACCTCCCTGAGGGCAACAGGTCGAACAGATCAAAGCTAGGGTGGGAGCTGTCCTTGATAATATTCTTAGCTCTGCTAAGGCACCGGGAGGTGTAAATGTCCATCAGGGAGGGGAGAGGGCAGCCAATGATCCTCTGTGCTGCCTTTACTACCCTCTGGAGCCTCTCCCTGTCTACAGCAGTGCAGCTGCCGTACCAGCTGGAGAAAGTTGTAGAAGAAGACCGTTACTTTCTCCATTTTCTGTGGTGGCCAAATGGAGATGTCACTCAGGACCTGGTGGAGTTCAGAATGACCGTGCACTTGTTTGGTGCTGTTTCTTCTCCAAGTTGTGCAAGCTATGCGCTGAGGAAAAGCAGTGACGATCATCAGTCTGAGTTTGCTGCCCGTGTATGTCAAGCTGTCAAGCAAAATTTTTATGTGGATGATTTGTTGAAGAGCTCGGCCACTGAGGAGGAGGCTATCCAGATGATCCAAGACCTAACTATACTGTGCCAAGAGGGAGGTTTTGTCTTGGAGAAGTGGATTAGCAACAGCTGTGCTGTCTTGCAGGCCATCGCAACAGAGCAAAGGGCTAAGGATGTAAAGGATTTGGATCTGGATCGAGATAAGCTGCCAGTAGAGAGAGCTCTGGGTCTACTATGGTGTGTGGAAACTGACTCCTTCAGATTCAAGGTCAAGATGAAGCAACAGGCCCTTACCAGACATGGTATGTTATCAACCATTTGCTCAGTATATGATCCCCTGGGGGGCGGCACGGTGGTGTAGTGGTTAGCGCTGTCGCCTCACAGCAAGAAGGTCCGGGTTCGAGCCCCGTGGCTGGTGAGGGCCTTTCTGTGTGGAGTTTGCATGTTCTCCCCGTGTTCGCGTGGGTTTCCTCCGGGTGCTCCGGTTTCCCCCACAGTCCAAAGACATGCAGGTTAGGTTAACTGGTGACTCTAAATTGACCGTAGGTGTGAATGTGAGTGTGAATGGTTGTCTGTGTCTATGTGTCAGCCCAGTGATGACCTGGCAACTTGTCCAGGGTGAACCCCACCTTACACCCGTAGTCAGCTGGGATAGGATCCAGCTTGCCTGCGACCCTGTAGAGCAGGATAAAGCAGCTAGAGATAATGAGATGAGATGAGATGATCCCCTGGGATTATTGGCACCAGTGATACTGTCTGCAAAAATGATGCAGCAAGAATTATGCAGAAGAGGTTGTGCATGGGATGATTCCTTGCCACCTGGCATCTTAAGCCAGTGGAAAGCATGGTTGGAAGACTTGGACCAGTTTAATGCATTTGAAGTACCCAGATGCGTCAAGCCAGTGGACTTCGGTGTAGTTGCTCAGGCCCAATTACATCATTTTGCTGATGCTAGTGAAGTTGGATATAGAACTGTGACGTACTTGAGGATGTTGAATCAGCAACGTCACATCCAGGTCTCCTTTCTGCTTAACAAGGCTAGAGTTACACCACTGAAGGCCGTAACTATTCCACGGCTTGAGTTGATGGCAGCTGTCCTTGCTGTACAGGTGGACTCAATGCTAAAGATGGAGCTGAACTTCAGGTTGGAAGATTCTGTCTTTTGGACAGACAGTACTTCAGCTTTAAAGTACATCAAGAATGAGGATAAACAATTCCACATATTCGTGGCTAATAGAATTTCAACCATCCGAGGGGTATCAGAACCCAGGCAATGGAGGCACGTTTGCTCCAAGGACAATCCTGCGGATGATGCATCAAGGGGATTGAAGGTTGCAGGCTTTTTACAGACCAGTAGGTGGTGGGAAGGTCCTACATTTCTTTCGAAGCAGGAGGAGGACTGGCCTAATACTACTCTGGATGCTTCCTTGAATCCCAAGGATCAAAAGGTGAGAAGAGAGGTTGTTACCAATGCCATCAATGGGTGTGACTTAGTCAAGCCCACTGACCAGCTCATCAGGTACTTCTTTGACTGGAGGAAGCTCAAGAGGATAGCTACTTGGTTTGTCCGTTTGAAGGCCGTGTTGTTGGAGAAGGCTCGTTGGAGAAAACGGCTAAAGGGGTATGTGGAAAGGTTCATTGTGATGCCAAGGAGTAAAACCCTGACTATAGATGATCTGCCAGAAGCAGAGGCGGCAGTGATTACCTATTGCCAGCAGCAGCAATTCGAGGAGATTGCTGCATTGTCCTCTAAGAAGGCAGCAGTGAATCGCCAGAGTCCAATATATAAGCTGGACCCTGTCCAGGTTGATGGACTGTTGAGGGTTGGAGGCAGGCTGAGTAGAGGAGCGATGCCTGAAGAGGCCAAACATCCCATGATCCTCTCCAAAGAGCAACACATCTCAACGCTCATCCTCAAATATGTTCATCAGAGTCTGGGCCATGCAGGGCGTGCACACACATTGTCATCAGTGAGGAAGAAATTTTGGATTACCAAGGCGAATGCAGCAGTAAGGAAAATGATTACTGGGTGAAGCTTCTGTAGACGTTATAATGGACATCTTCTGGAACAAAAGATGGCTGATCTTCCAGAGGTGAGAATTCAGCCAGATTTACCCCCATTTACCAACACGGGAGTGGATTATTTTGGTCCTGTGGAAGTGAGGAAAGGAAGAGGAACTTGTAAGCGGTATGGAGTCATATTTATCTGTTTAGCCAGTAGAGCTGTCCATCTTGAAATTGCAGCTTCTTTGGAGATGGATTCCTGTATCAATGCTCTGTGGCGCTTTATAGGCAGAAGAGGGCAAGTGACTCACCTGGTGTCTGACAATGGTACAAACTTCGTTGGGGCGGACAGGGAACTGAAGGAAGCTCTTGCTGCATTGAACCATCAGCAGATTGGAAAAGCTCTCTCGCAGGTTGGAATTCATTGGAGTTTTAACCCACCGACAGGTTCCCATCATGGTGGTGTGTGGGAGAGGATGATCCGTATCATTAGAAGAGTCCTTAGTTCTGTCCTACGTCAGCAGATACTGGATGATGATGGCTTACATACAGTGTTTTGTGAAGCCAAAGCCATCTTGAATGATTGACCGCTTACCAAGCTTTCAGACGATCCAAGTGATTTGGAACCACTTATGCCTAACCATCTACTTTTGCTTAAAGGCAAGCCAGTTTTGCCACCTGGAGTGTTCGAGTCTCATGATGTTTATGTGAGAAGGAGGTGGAGACAAGTGCAATACCTCTCAGACTTGTTCTGGAAGAGATGAGTGCAGGAGTACCTGCCTTTGCTTCAAGAAAGGCAAAAATGGAATGAGAAGAGGAGGAGTTTGAAGGCTGCGGATATTGTTGTCATCATGGATGCTTCGGCTCCTCGTGGTTCTTGGCCACTTGCCAGAGTACTTGAGGTTTTTCCTGATAAGCAGGGCCTGGTACGTTCTGTGAGGTTACAGACAAAATCTAATGTCATTGAAATACCTGTGACCAAACTTTGTTTAGTGTGTGGGGTATAACTGTGAATGTATTGTCTTGATTATTTTGCAACATTTTGGTTCCTTTTTTTGTTTTCATTTGTTTGAATTGTTGTGTCTCTGGCCATCAACAATTAGGGGCCGGTGTGTAGGAGCCAAATGTTGCTGTGTGTTCATTGTTGTAATTTTTCTGTGGCACACTGGGTGGCGCATGCCCGAACTTGTTTCAGGTATATAGGTAGCAAACGTAATGTTGTTGGCAGGTGTTTTGACCTGGAAGGGGCAAAGGGTTTTTGATCGCTACCGCTCACTACTGTGGACGCTTGCTGTTGTTACTACTGTGGAACTGCTATGGACAATTTGTGCGTGATGGAATAAATGGACCACTTTGTATTCAACGTCAAGATTTGCCTACCTGCGTTTGTTTACTACACAGTAAGTCAAGTGAGCGTAACATTGTTAACATCTAGCGCGTCGGCCAGGCTATACCCGAGGTCAGGCACCTCAGTAGTTCAGTATTAGACCGAACTCCTTTAATATATGGTTTAACAAATGTGTGTGTGTGTGTGTGTGTGTGTGTGTGTGTGTGTGTTGATGGAGATTGAGAGCTGTTCTTAGCCAGATGATGGATCTTCATCCAGGAAGTGATGTCAGAGAGGCAGTGTGATGGAAGGATAAAGTTGTCTATCAGTGATTTGGGGACCGAGGCTCCTCAGGGCTGTGTCTCCCAAACACTTTTTAATGCAACAGTCTTCATTCCATTATACCTGAACCTTCAGATGTGTTTCCCCAAAATGTTCTTCAATAAATAAACCTTCTGGAAGAGATCCTCTTATAAGGTTGGTCTGAAACACTATCAGTACTCAATCGCGTATGGATTTTGTGAGCTCACACTGCTCGTGGCCTCCACTATTCAGATCTGAAATCAGAAGTGGTTCCAGGTTACCGTGGTTACTGAAGCTCTGAAACTCTGCACTAATAATTTTACAGATGTCGTCACTTAATAATGTTAATAACAATGCAGCATTCCTGGGAGTGTTTCCATGTAGAGAATAACATTGTCTATTATGAATTATACACTTTATTGAACATGTAATTGATTTTTAAATGATAT